>NC_141024.2:81412500-81415375 GCF_052040795.2 Danio rerio | reverse complement strand
TAACCCTAACACAACCCTAACCCTAACCCTAACCCTAACCCTAACCCTAACCCTAACCCTAACCCTAACCCTAACCCTAACCCTAACCCTAACCCTAACCCTAACCCTAACCCTAACCCTAACCCTAACCCTAACCCTAACCCTAACCCTAACCCTAACCCTAACCCTAACCCTAACCCAACCCTAACCCTAACCCTAACCCTAACCCTAACCCTAACCCTAACCCTAACCCTAACCCTAACCCTAACCCTAACCCTAACCCTAACCCTAACCCTACCCTAACCCTAACCCTAACCCTAACCCTAACCCTAACCCTAACCCTAACCCTAACCCTAACCCTAACCCTAACCCTAACCCTAACCCTAACCCTAACCCTAACCCTAACCCTAACCCTAACCCTAACCCTAACCCTAACCCTACCCTAACCCTAACCCTAACCCTAACCCTAACCCTAACCCTAACCCTAACCCTAACCCTAACCCTAACCCTAACCCTAACCCTAACCCTAACCCTAACCCTAACCTAACCCTAACCCTAACCCTAACCCTAACCCTAACCCTAACCCTAACCCTAACCCTAACCCTAACCCTAACCCTAACCCTAACCCTAAACCCTAACCCTAACCCTAACCCTAACCCTAACCCTAACCCTAACCCTAACCCTAACCCTAACCCTAACCCTAACCCTAACCCTAACCCTAACCCTAACCCTAACCCTAACCCTAACCCTAACCCTAACCCTAACCCTAACCCTAACCCTAACCCTAACCCTAACCCTAACCCTAACCCTAACCCTAACCCTAACCCTAACCCTAACCCTAACCCTAACCCTAACCCTAACCCTAACCCTAACCCTAACCCTAACCCTAACCCTAACCCTAACCCTAACCCTAACCCTAACCCTAACCCTAACCCTAACCCTAACCCTAACCCTAACCCTAACCCTAACCCTAACCCTAACCCTAACCCTAACCCTAACCCTAACCCTAACCCTAACCCTAACCCTAACCCTAACCCTAACCCTAACCCTAACCCTAACCCTAACCCTAACCCTAACCCTAACCCTAACCCTACCCTAACCCTAACCCTAACCCTAACCCTAACCCTAACCCTAACCCTAACCCTAACCCTAACCCTAACCCTAACCCTAACCCTAACCCTAACCCTAACCCTAACCCTAACCCTAACCCTAACCCTAACCCTAACCCTAACCCTAACCCTAACCCTAACCCTAACCCTAACCCTAACCCTAACCCTAACCCTAACCCTAACCCTAACCCTAACCCTAACCCTAACCCTAACCCTAACCCTAACCCTAACCCTAACCCTAACCCTAACCCTAACCCTAACCCTAACCCTAACCCTAACCCTAACCCTAACCCTAACCCTAACCCTAACCCTAACCCTAACCCTAACCCTAACCCTAACCCTAACCCTAACCCTAACCCTAACCCTAACCCTAACCCTAACCCTAACCCTAACCCTAACCCTAACCCTAACCCTAACCCTAACCCTAACCCTAACCCTAACCCTAACCCTAACCCTAACCCTAACCCTAACCCTAACCCTAACCCTAACCCTAACCCTAACCCTAACCCTAACCCTAACCCTAACCCTAACCCTAACCCTAACCCTAACCCTAACCCTAACCCTAACCCTAACCCTAACCCTAACCCTAACCCTAACCCTAACCCTAACCCTAACCCTAACCCTAACCCTAACCCTAACCCTAACCCTAACCCTAACCCTAACCCTAACCCTAACCCTAACCCTAACCCTAACCCTAACCCTAACCCTAACCCTAACCCTAACCCTAACCCTAACCCTAACCCTAACCCTAACCCTAACCCTAACCCTAACCCTAACCCTAACCCTAACCCTAACCCTAACCCTAACCCTAACCCTAACCCTAACCCTAACCCTAACCCTAACCCTAACCCTAACCCTAACCCTAACCCTAACCCTAACCCTAACCCTAACCCTAACCCTAACCCTAACCCTAACCCTAACCCTAACCCTAACCCTAACCCTAACCCTAACCCTAACCCTAACCTAACCCTAACCCTAACCCTAACCCTAACCCTAACCCTAACCCTAACCCTAACCCTAACCCTAACCCTAACCCTAACCCTAACCCTAACCCTAACCCTAACCCTAACCCTAACCCTAACCCTAACCCTAACCCTAACCCTAACCCTAACCCTAACCCTAACCCTAACCCTAACCCTAACCCTAACCCTAACCCTAACCCTAACCCTAACCCTAACCCTAACCCTAACCCTAACCCTAACCCTAACCCTAACCCTAACCCTAACCCTAACCCTAACCCTAACCCTAACCCTAACCCTAACCCTAACCCTAACCCTAACCCTAACCCTAACCCTAACCCTAACCCTAACCCTAACCCTAACCCTAACCCTAACCCTAACCCTAACCCTAACCCTAACCCTAACCCTAACCCTAACCCTAACCCTAACCCTAACCCTAACCCTAACCCTAACCCTAACCCTAACCCTAACCCTAACCCTAACCCTAACCCTAACCCTAACCCTAACCCTAACCCTAACCCTAACCCTAACCCTAACCCTAACCCTAACCCTAACCCTAACCCTAACCCTAACCCTAACCCTAACCCTAACCCTAACCCTAACCCTAACCCTAACCCTAACCCTAACCCTAACCCTAACCCTAACCCTAACCCTAACCCTAACCCTAACCCTAACCCTAACCCTAACCCTAACCCTAACCCTAACCCTAACCCTAACCCTAACCCTAACCCTAACCCTAACCCTAACCCTAACCCTAACCCTAACCCTAACCCTAACCCTAACCCTAACCCTAACCCTAACCCTAACCCTAACCCTAACCCTAACCCT
>NC_141024.2:81382500-81407500 GCF_052040795.2 Danio rerio | reverse complement strand
CCCTAGTTGACTACCCCTAGTTGACTACCCCTAGTTGACTACCCCTAGTTGACTACCCCTAGTTGACTACCCCTAGTTGACTACCCCTAGTTGACTACCCCTAGTTGACTACCCCTAGTTGACTACCCCTAGTTGACTACCCCTAGTTGACTACCCCTAGTTGACTACCCCTAGTTGACTACCCCTAGTTGACTACCCCTAGTTGACTACCCCTAGTTGACTACCCCTAGTTGACTACCCCTAGTTGACTACCCCTAGTTGACTACCCCTAGTTGACTACCCCTAGTTGACTACCCCTAGTTGACTACCCCTAGTTGACTACCCCTAGTTGACTACCCCTAGTTGACTACCCCTAGTTGACTACCCCTAGTTGACTACCCCTAGTTGACTACCCCTAGTTGACTACCCCTAGTTGACTACCCCTAGTTGACTACCCCTAGTTGACTACCCCTAGTTGACTACCCCTAGTTGACTACCCCTAGTTGACTACCCCTAGTTGACTACCCCTAGTTGACTACCCCTAGTTGACTACCCCTAGTTGACTACCCCTAGTTGACTACCCCTAGTTGACTACCCCTAGTTGACTACCCCTAGTTGACTACCCCTAGTTGACTACCCCTAGTTGACTACCCCTAGTTGACTACCCCTAGTTGACTACCCCTAGTTGACTACCCCTAGTTGACTACCCCTAGTTGACTACCCCTAGTTGACTACCCCTAGTTGACTACCCCTAGTTGACTACCCCTAGTTGACTACCCCTAGTTGACTACCCCTAGTTGACTACCCCTAGTTGACTACCCCTAGTTGACTACCCCTAGTTGACTACCCCTAGTTGACTACCCCTAGTTGACTACCCCTAGTTGACTACCCCTAGTTGACTACCCCTAGTTGACTACCCCTAGTTGACTACCCCTAGTTGACTACCCCTAGTTGACTACCCCTAGTTGACTACCCCTAGTTGACTACCCCTAGTTGACTACCCCTAGTTGACTACCCCTAGTTGACTACCCCTAGTTGACTACCCCTAGTTGACTACCCCTAGTTGACTACCCCTAGTTGACTACCCCTAGTTGACTACCCCTAGTTGACTACCCCTAGTTGACTACCCCTAGTTGACTACCCCTAGTTGACTACCCCTAGTTGACTACCCCTAGTTGACTACCCCTAGTTGACTACCCCTAGTTGACTACCCCTAGTTGACTACCCCTAGTTGACTACCCCTAGTTGACTACCCCTAGTTGACTACCCCTAGTTGACTACCCCTAGTTGACTACCCCTAGTTGACTACCCCTAGTTGACTACCCCTAGTTGACTACCCCTAGTTGACTACCCCTAGTTGACTACCCCTAGTTGACTACCCCTAGTTGACTACCCCTAGTTGACTACCCCTAGTTGACTACCCCTAGTTGACTACCCCTAGTTGACTACCCCTAGTTGACTACCCCTAGTTGACTACCCCTAGTTGACTACCCCTAGTTGACTACCCCTAGTTGACTACCCCTAGTTGACTACCCCTAGTTGACTACCCCTAGTTGACTACCCCTAGTTGACTACCCCTAGTTGACTACCCCTAGTTGACTACCCCTAGTTGACTACCCCTAGTTGACTACCCCTAGTTGACTACCCCTAGTTGACTACCCCTAGTTGACTACCCCTAGTTGACTACCCCTAGTTGACTACCCCTAGTTGACTACCCCTAGTTGACTACCCCTAGTTGACTACCCCTAGTTGACTACCCCTAGTTGACTACCCCTAGTTGACTACCCCTAGTTGACTACCCCTAGTTGACTACCCCTAGTTGACTACCCCTAGTTGACTACCCCTAGTTGACTACCCCTAGTTGACTACCCCTAGTTGACTACCCCTAGTTGACTACCCCTAGTTGACTACCCCTAGTTGACTACCCCTAGTTGACTACCCCTAGTTGACTACCCCTAGTTGACTACCCCTAGTTGACTACCCCTAGTTGACTACCCCTAGTTGACTACCCCTAGTTGACTACCCCTAGTTGACTACCCCTAGTTGACTACCCCTAGTTGACTACCCCTAGTTGACTACCCCTAGTTGACTACCCCTAGTTGACTACCCCTAGTTGACTACCCCTAGTTGACTACCCCTAGTTGACTACCCCTAGTTGACTACCCCTAGTTGACTACCCCTAGTTGACTACCCCTAGTTGACTACCCCTAGTTGACTACCCCTAGTTGACTACCCCTAGTTGACTACCCCTAGTTGACTACCCCTAGTTGACTACCCCTAGTTGACTACCCCTAGTTGACTACCCCTAGTTGACTACCCCTAGTTGACTACCCCTAGTTGACTACCCCTAGTTGACTACCCCTAGTTGACTACCCCTAGTTGACTACCCCTAGTTGACTACCCCTAGTTGACTACCCCTAGTTGACTACCCCTAGTTGACTACCCCTAGTTGACTACCCCTAGTTGACTACCCCTAGTTGACTACCCCTAGTTGACTACCCCTAGTTGACTACCCCTAGTTGACTACCCCTAGTTGACTACCCCTAGTTGACTACCCCTAGTTGACTACCCCTAGTTGACTACCCCTAGTTGACTACCCCTAGTTGACTACCCCTAGTTGACTACCCCTAGTTGACTACCCCTAGTTGACTACCCCTAGTTGACTACCCCTAGTTGACTACCCCTAGTTGACTACCCCTAGTTGACTACCCCTAGTTGACTACCCCTAGTTGACTACCCCTAGTTGACTACCCCTAGTTGACTACCCCTAGTTGACTACCCCTAGTTGACTACCCCTAGTTGACTACCCCTAGTTGACTACCCCTAGTTGACTACCCCTAGTTGACTACCCCTAGTTGACTACCCCTAGTTGACTACCCCTAGTTGACTACCCCTAGTTGACTACCCCTAGTTGACTACCCCTAGTTGACTACCCCTAGTTGACTACCCCTAGTTGACTACCCCTAGTTGACTACCCCTAGTTGACTACCCCTAGTTGACTACCCCTAGTTGACTACCCCTAGTTGACTACCCCTAGTTGACTACCCCTAGTTGACTACCCCTAGTTGACTACCCCTAGTTGACTACCCCTAGTTGACTACCCCTAGTTGACTACCCCTAGTTGACTACCCCTAGTTGACTACCCCTAGTTGACTACCCCTAGTTGACTACCCCTAGTTGACTACCCCTAGTTGACTACCCCTAGTTGACTACCCCTAGTTGACTACCCCTAGTTGACTACCCCTAGTTGACTACCCCTAGTTGACTACCCCTAGTTGACTACCCCTAGTTGACTACCCCTAGTTGACTACCCCTAGTTGACTACCCCTAGTTGACTACCCCTAGTTGACTACCCCTAGTTGACTACCCCTAGTTGACTACCCCTAGTTGACTACCCCTAGTTGACTACCCCTAGTTGACTACCCCTAGTTGACTACCCCTAGTTGACTACCCCTAGTTGACTACCCCTAGTTGACTACCCCTAGTTGACTACCCCTAGTTGACTACCCCTAGTTGACTACCCCTAGTTGACTACCCCTAGTTGACTACCCCTAGTTGACTACCCCTAGTTGACTACCCCTAGTTGACTACCCCTAGTTGACTACCCCTAGTTGACTACCCCTAGTTGACTACCCCTAGTTGACTACCCCTAGTTGACTACCCCTAGTTGACTACCCCTAGTTGACTACCCCTAGTTGACTACCCCTAGTTGACTACCCCTAGTTGACTACCCCTAGTTGACTACCCCTAGTTGACTACCCCTAGTTGACTACCCCTAGTTGACTACCCCTAGTTGACTACCCCTAGTTGACTACCCCTAGTTGACTACCCCTAGTTGACTACCCCTAGTTGACTACCCCTAGTTGACTACCCCTAGTTGACTACCCCTAGTTGACTACCCCTAGTTGACTACCCCTAGTTGACTACCCCTAGTTGACTACCCCTAGTTGACTACCCCTAGTTGACTACCCCTAGTTGACTACCCCTAGTTGACTACCCCTAGTTGACTACCCCTAGTTGACTACCCCTAGTTGACTACCCCTAGTTGACTACCCCTAGTTGACTACCCCTAGTTGACTACCCCTAGTTGACTACCCCTAGTTGACTACCCCTAGTTGACTACCCCTAGTTGACTACCCCTAGTTGACTACCCCTAGTTGACTACCCCTAGTTGACTACCCCTAGTTGACTACCCCTAGTTGACTACCCCTAGTTGACTACCCCTAGTTGACTACCCCTAGTTGACTACCCCTAGTTGACTACCCCTAGTTGACTACCCCTAGTTGACTACCCCTAGTTGACTACCCCTAGTTGACTACCCCTAGTTGACTACCCCTAGTTGACTACCCCTAGTTGACTACCCCTAGTTGACTACCCCTAGTTGACTACCCCTAGTTGACTACCCCTAGTTGACTACCCCTAGTTGACTACCCCTAGTTGACTACCCCTAGTTGACTACCCCTAGTTGACTACCCCTAGTTGACTACCCCTAGTTGACTACCCCTAGTTGACTACCCCTAGTTGACTACCCCTAGTTGACTACCCCTAGTTGACTACCCCTAGTTGACTACCCCTAGTTGACTACCCCTAGTTGACTACCCCTAGTTGACTACCCCTAGTTGACTACCCCTAGTTGACTACCCCTAGTTGACTACCCCTAGTTGACTACCCCTAGTTGACTACCCCTAGTTGACTACCCCTAGTTGACTACCCCTAGTTGACTACCCCTAGTTGACTACCCCTAGTTGACTACCCCTAGTTGACTACCCCTAGTTGACTACCCCTAGTTGACTACCCCTAGTTGACTACCCCTAGTTGACTACCCCTAGTTGACTACCCCTAGTTGACTACCCCTAGTTGACTACCCCTAGTTGACTACCCCTAGTTGACTACCCCTAGTTGACTACCCCTAGTTGACTACCCCTAGTTGACTACCCCTAGTTGACTACCCCTAGTTGACTACCCCTAGTTGACTACCCCTAGTTGACTACCCCTAGTTGACTACCCCTAGTTGACTACCCCTAGTTGACTACCCCTAGTTGACTACCCCTAGTTGACTACCCCTAGTTGACTACCCCTAGTTGACTACCCCTAGTTGACTACCCCTAGTTGACTACCCCTAGTTGACTACCCCTAGTTGACTACCCCTAGTTGACTACCCCTAGTTGACTACCCCTAGTTGACTACCCCTAGTTGACTACCCCTAGTTGACTACCCCTAGTTGACTACCCCTAGTTGACTACCCCTAGTTGACTACCCCTAGTTGACTACCCCTAGTTGACTACCCCTAGTTGACTACCCCTAGTTGACTACCCCTAGTTGACTACCCCTAGTTGACTACCCCTAGTTGACTACCCCTAGTTGACTACCCCTAGTTGACTACCCCTAGTTGACTACCCCTAGTTGACTACCCCTAGTTGACTACCCCTAGTTGACTACCCCTAGTTGACTACCCCTAGTTGACTACCCCTAGTTGACTACCCCTAGTTGACTACCCCTAGTTGACTACCCCTAGTTGACTACCCCTAGTTGACTACCCCTAGTTGACTACCCCTAGTTGACTACCCCTAGTTGACTACCCCTAGTTGACTACCCCTAGTTGACTACCCCTAGTTGACTACCCCTAGTTGACTACCCCTAGTTGACTACCCCTAGTTGACTACCCCTAGTTGACTACCCCTAGTTGACTACCCCTAGTTGACTACCCCTAGTTGACTACCCCTAGTTGACTACCCCTAGTTGACTACCCCTAGTTGACTACCCCTAGTTGACTACCCCTAGTTGACTACCCCTAGTTGACTACCCCTAGTTGACTACCCCTAGTTGACTACCCCTAGTTGACTACCCCTAGTTGACTACCCCTAGTTGACTACCCCTAGTTGACTACCCCTAGTTGACTACCCCTAGTTGACTACCCCTAGTTGACTACCCCTAGTTGACTACCCCTAGTTGACTACCCCTAGTTGACTACCCCTAGTTGACTACCCCTAGTTGACTACCCCTAGTTGACTACCCCTAGTTGACTACCCCTAGTTGACTACCCCTAGTTGACTACCCCTAGTTGACTACCCCTAGTTGACTACCCCTAGTTGACTACCCCTAGTTGACTACCCCTAGTTGACTACCCCTAGTTGACTACCCCTAGTTGACTACCCCTAGTTGACTACCCCTAGTTGACTACCCCTAGTTGACTACCCCTAGTTGACTACCCCTAGTTGACTACCCCTAGTTGACTACCCCTAGTTGACTACCCCTAGTTGACTACCCCTAGTTGACTACCCCTAGTTGACTACCCCTAGTTGACTACCCCTAGTTGACTACCCCTAGTTGACTACCCCTAGTTGACTACCCCTAGTTGACTACCCCTAGTTGACTACCCCTAGTTGACTACCCCTAGTTGACTACCCCTAGTTGACTACCCCTAGTTGACTACCCCTAGTTGACTACCCCTAGTTGACTACCCCTAGTTGACTACCCCTAGTTGACTACCCCTAGTTGACTACCCCTAGTTGACTACCCCTAGTTGACTACCCCTAGTTGACTACCCCTAGTTGACTACCCCTAGTTGACTACCCCTAGTTGACTACCCCTAGTTGACTACCCCTAGTTGACTACCCCTAGTTGACTACCCCTAGTTGACTACCCCTAGTTGACTACCCCTAGTTGACTACCCCTAGTTGACTACCCCTAGTTGACTACCCCTAGTTGACTACCCCTAGTTGACTACCCCTAGTTGACTACCCCTAGTTGACTACCCCTAGTTGACTACCCCTAGTTGACTACCCCTAGTTGACTACCCCTAGTTGACTACCCCTAGTTGACTACCCCTAGTTGACTACCCCTAGTTGACTACCCCTAGTTGACTACCCCTAGTTGACTACCCCTAGTTGACTACCCCTAGTTGACTACCCCTAGTTGACTACCCCTAGTTGACTACCCCTAGTTGACTACCCCTAGTTGACTACCCCTAGTTGACTACCCCTAGTTGACTACCCCTAGTTGACTACCCCTAGTTGACTACCCCTAGTTGACTACCCCTAGTTGACTACCCCTAGTTGACTACCCCTAGTTGACTACCCCTAGTTGACTACCCCTAGTTGACTACCCCTAGTTGACTACCCCTAGTTGACTACCCCTAGTTGACTACCCCTAGTTGACTACCCCTAGTTGACTACCCCTAGTTGACTACCCCTAGTTGACTACCCCTAGTTGACTACCCCTAGTTGACTACCCCTAGTTGACTACCCCTAGTTGACTACCCCTAGTTGACTACCCCTAGTTGACTACCCCTAGTTGACTACCCCTAGTTGACTACCCCTAGTTGACTACCCCTAGTTGACTACCCCTAGTTGACTACCCCTAGTTGACTACCCCTAGTTGACTACCCCTAGTTGACTACCCCTAGTTGACTACCCCTAGTTGACTACCCCTAGTTGACTACCCCTAGTTGACTACCCCTAGTTGACTACCCCTAGTTGACTACCCCTAGTTGACTACCCCTAGTTGACTACCCCTAGTTGACTACCCCTAGTTGACTACCCCTAGTTGACTACCCCTAGTTGACTACCCCTAGTTGACTACCCCTAGTTGACTACCCCTAGTTGACTACCCCTAGTTGACTACCCCTAGTTGACTACCCCTAGTTGACTACCCCTAGTTGACTACCCCTAGTTGACTACCCCTAGTTGACTACCCCTAGTTGACTACCCCTAGTTGACTACCCCTAGTTGACTACCCCTAGTTGACTACCCCTAGTTGACTACCCCTAGTTGACTACCCCTAGTTGACTACCCCTAGTTGACTACCCCTAGTTGACTACCCCTAGTTGACTACCCCTAGTTGACTACCCCTAGTTGACTACCCCTAGTTGACTACCCCTAGTTGACTACCCCTAGTTGACTACCCCTAGTTGACTACCCCTAGTTGACTACCCCTAGTTGACTACCCCTAGTTGACTACCCCTAGTTGACTACCCCTAGTTGACTACCCCTAGTTGACTACCCCTAGTTGACTACCCCTAGTTGACTACCCCTAGTTGACTACCCCTAGTTGACTACCCCTAGTTGACTACCCCTAGTTGACTACCCCTAGTTGACTACCCCTAGTTGACTACCCCTAGTTGACTACCCCTAGTTGACTACCCCTAGTTGACTACCCCTAGTTGACTACCCCTAGTTGACTACCCCTAGTTGACTACCCCTAGTTGACTACCCCTAGTTGACTACCCCTAGTTGACTACCCCTAGTTGACTACCCCTAGTTGACTACCCCTAGTTGACTACCCCTAGTTGACTACCCCTAGTTGACTACCCCTAGTTGACTACCCCTAGTTGACTACCCCTAGTTGACTACCCCTAGTTGACTACCCCTAGTTGACTACCCCTAGTTGACTACCCCTAGTTGACTACCCCTAGTTGACTACCCCTAGTTGACTACCCCTAGTTGACTACCCCTAGTTGACTACCCCTAGTTGACTACCCCTAGTTGACTACCCCTAGTTGACTACCCCTAGTTGACTACCCCTAGTTGACTACCCCTAGTTGACTACCCCTAGTTGACTACCCCTAGTTGACTACCCCTAGTTGACTACCCCTAGTTGACTACCCCTAGTTGACTACCCCTAGTTGACTACCCCTAGTTGACTACCCCTAGTTGACTACCCCTAGTTGACTACCCCTAGTTGACTACCCCTAGTTGACTACCCCTAGTTGACTACCCCTAGTTGACTACCCCTAGTTGACTACCCCTAGTTGACTACCCCTAGTTGACTACCCCTAGTTGACTACCCCTAGTTGACTACCCCTAGTTGACTACCCCTAGTTGACTACCAATTATGAATTATAAGAATATTATTATATTAATAATTAACTACTAATTCAGTATAATAGGGGTAGAGTTCAGTAGGGGTAATGTTCTCAACTTAAGAACTGACCAGATTTTGTTTAGGGTTGTGTGTTAAAATTGTTTTATGTTCTTCAGTTACAAAACATCTGGTTTTAGGGTTAAGTTTGAGGGAAGGTTGTTATTTACAATTAGGTTTTACTTAAGGGTAGACATTAGTCAATTTTGCTTCAATGCTTTAAGAAATTATTTGTTGCTCTGAGAAGTTCGTTTAGGATTGGTTAAGAAACCCTTGAGGTTAGTGTTAGGTGTAAGACAGTGGTATATTCTGGTCTACAAAAAAAAAAGTAGATGAAGATTCAAAATGCTGGTTAAGACAATGCAAGAAAGAGCTGAACATTGAACAATCTTGTTGAAAGATTCATGATTGGTGTGTGGATGGGAATAAATGATGATTCAAGTGACATAGTATCCAAGTAGATGACATCGATCCAAGATAAGGCTAGTGTTCAAGAGAGAGAGAAAAAAAGGATTGTTAAACTGATTAGAGTTTTCAAGATTGCACTAAGGAAATCCAGATGACCAAGATGTAGATAAAAAAAAAGAAACCATGATGCATATGAAAGATCCAATAGATGATCTGACATCAAAACGATCCGAATAAGCAAACTCTTTTTGGTTGGCAGATTCCATTTATAAAAAGTATGAACATGATCCAAATTCATGCCAAGCTTCTTTGTTGTTTAGGGGTGGGGGTTGGTTAGGGCAGTTTCATCCGCATTAAATTTAGTTACTACCAATGTTAGGCCATATTTGCTGCTATATATTCTTCTACTTGACAGTTCAGAAAGAGGAACCTAAGGATGTTAGACCTTTTTAGGCCATGCACTCCAGCCTTTCTGGGCTTCAGGTTCACACACCAGTCTTGAGTCCATCCCCAGTCCATATGGGACAGGACACAGGTGAGCAAAGAGTTAGTTAATTTTTAGGTTAAGATTAAATTGCCATTTCATAATCCCCTTTTTATAGATCTAAGCTTTATCTAAACTCATTTAAAAGCAAAGAGAAAAAAAAAAGAAAAAAAAACGGTTGCGTGTAGGGGTCAGGGCAATATTCCAGTCCAGAAAAAGTAGATGCACCATTCAAAATGCTGGGTAATAGATGATCAGTTTAGTTTGATTTAATTCATCCCTACTTTTAGAATTAGTTCCTAAAATTTACAAATAGCAGACACCAAGCCTCTTTAAAATAATAATAATAAAAACTGCTTAATGCTAAATTACAAAAGCAGGTTTTAAAGTCAAAGATGCTATAAAAATGTCATCTGCTCAACTTCAAAGAAAAAAAAAACCTTTCCCACTATCATGCCAAACTTTAAGAACCCTTCGGTACAGTTAGCAGTTTCTCCACTGAGCCTGGAACCATGTTGCACATTTACAAACTGTTCTCAGCCTGGATTTTAAGCACAGTTAGACAACAGTGCTAAGCTGTCTCGATAGATTATTTGTGTTGATGTCAGGGCTGTTACCAAGCTACCACAGCTGGCTCAGAAGCATGCTAGCCAGACATCCACAAGTAAACACTTGATTTAATATGAGAAAATTATACAGGTCCAACAATAGTTTTAAGGGTTTAAACCATAGAGCAGTCTCTGGAAGAGAAGTGATTAACTCAGTTATTTTATTGACTTATTTTATACATTCTTAGTTTTCTAACCAGTCATCTAAAATAATGAAATAGCCTATTATTTTATTAATGGCTAGAGCTTAATAATTTGATTGACATCCTAAACAATTGAGACCTTTAATTCACCTGACTGACGCAAGTTATTGCACGCAGTACTGTATTTGGTAGCACAAATCTCACTCTGATCCAGGAGAGAATTAAACCAATGACTACATGCAGACTTTCCTTCTGTGCATCGAATAAAGCAAATAAGAAATGCTCATCATCGAAGCCTATGGTAGAAAGTCAACTTTCAATAATTTTTTTTGGACTTTGCTCTAAAGCTTTAGTCGCCCTGCTGTCCAAGGTACTGTTGTATGATCTCCAAGTCTATATATGTTCTAATAAACTAGTCACATGAACGAATTTAATAAACTAATTATTGGTATTGCTCTCAAAATAATCACTAGGTTGACATGTTAATGAGCAGTTTTCAGCATTTCAGCTGTAGGCCATTATACGATTCAGTTATACACAAGTTTGACATTTATGGGGCTGTGTAACTTTGTTGTTTTGTTCCCTGATCTTTATATATACTGGGTAGCTAGGCAAATAATTTTCTAAAAATGTCAAGCTGATAAGTGCTTTATATCCTGATGCATTTACATTCGTTTATTTCACTTGCTGCGTTCATTTAATGTTTGAAAACTTAACTTTTAACATGGGTGTCAAACTCCAAACCAAAAGGGCCGCAGCTCTGCACAGTTTAGTTGGGTTGGAACTAAACTACACAGGTCTTCGGCCCTCCAGGAATTAGTTTGACACCCCTGGTTTAAAGGGTTATATTTTACCATCGAAATGTAGCATGTTATATAATCAACTTAAAGACTGTAAAAATTAAGGTTAAGTGCCATTAGTTAAAGTGCCCACTCACTTTTGACAAGGCCCATCCAAAATATATTTCTGCTATTGTAATAATGCACTATTGTTGCATTGTTTAATTTTGTCATGTTCAGATATCTTAAATACATATTCCCCTGCAAAATTTTCAATTGTTACACTTGTCATTTCCCCTCCAAATGAAATTTAGCCAGAGGCGCGCAACATATGACCTCTAAAAAAGGTGCTGTAACATGTACCTATATGCAGCACCCCGATATGATAGTGGCATGCAGTGTTTAGTCACTTGGTTGCTTTTGTTTTTATTAACTTGAAAAAGATAGTTTCAAGTATGGAGTTTAATTGAACAAAGGGAGCAGTTTACATTGCATTAAAGACAACTACTGATAGGTTGTGTAATGTTTCAAAGAGCTGTTGCAGCATGAGTGGAAAATAACCATATTAGTGCTGCCTGGCCCAGTTTGGCACAAAATGGAGCAGTTCCATTTAGAGAACAATTCAAGTGGAAAAGCAGCTAAAGTTTATGAAAAATTAATCTGGATGTAGAGAATCTCATAGCACAGAAAGAGCACTCCTAAAGGCGCATTTATACTTCTGCATTAAGCACACAAGTATGCTTCAGCACAGCCTGTGCATGGTCACATAGTTGCTGTGGCAGTCAGACACTGATGCACACGAAAAATAGAGCAAGCTGTGATTAGTCAGTTTTGTAGAGCTAAGTGTGCCCTAACCTAGTCCACATCTTCAGCCAGTAATTTGGGGGCTATTTGAAGCAACCCGTGTAAGGCCAGATTAAGCATCTTTAAAACTCAATTTCTTCATCTTAATATTGCCAAACTTTGACAAGCTATCAATAACTGATGCAGAACAGCTTATTAACCTCTCGGTTAGACTACTGTAATGAGTTATTAGGCGGTTGCCCTACTGGCCTCACCATCAAGCTGCAGCTGGTTCGAAATGCAGCTGCTGGAGTGCTTTCTACACTGAAAAAGATTTTTGGCGCTTGTAAATAGAGAGCATAATCCAAGTACATTTTACAAATAAATCATATTTTGTCTTCACTTCAAAAATGTCTCGTTTAATTCAATAAGCTACTTAATATTGCTTTTTAGTTTTTTGTGTCTAAAATACAATAGTATATCGAAATGGATATAGCCAAGTAATATTTACTTATTATTTGTAATATATTGAACTGATGCAAAAAATGACATACGCTAGTAAAACTTACTCCACAAAGTTAGTAAATCTATGCGCATGCCAATTTAAACCTGGGAGGAGCAGATGAGAGCAACCGATGAATCCCTCACGCAGACTGAGATTTACAAGTTACACTAGTTGTTTGATCAATTTGGTGTTTGCAGTAAGTTATAGGGCTCCTGTCAGCAATTTTGGTGGTTAAAGAGGCAAGGTTAGAATGAAGTGTTATTTGACTGAGTTTGCTGAAGATCTGATTAGCATAAGCATAAACAAATGGCATCTGTCTAAAACTATTGTGTTGCATTCTAAATATAATCTATGGCGAAGTATAATCTACAGTGAATTTAAATTATTTTTTATGAATAAGTGTTCAAGCATAGCAGTAAATTACATTAAGGACATAATTAACCGACATTAAAGCTAGCCTACCATGCTGTCTGCATTATAAATATGAGTTCTTAGATTGGACAACCTCAGTACTCACTTTAACACAGATTGCAAGTTACCAGAGCCCTGAGGCCAAAACAGGACAGAAAGATGCATTTATTAATCCATCCACATTAACATATGCAAATACTCCTTGTTAGTGATATAAATTATAGCAATGTTACTGAGTATGTTCAGCCAGCCTCTATACCTGCGAACATTTATTGCAGAGTCCAAAATAAATTAACTGATCAAATTTTACATCAGTAATATCATTACATGTTCATTCAATTTTCCGACATAAACATTTAACTAATTTCATTGACTAATTTTATACATTCTTCATTTTCTAACCAGTCATCTAAAGTAATGAAATAGCCTATTATTTTATTAATGGCTAGAGCTTAATAATTTAATTGACATCAAGCAATTGAGACCTTTAATTCACCTGACAGACGCAAGTTTTTGCACGCAGTACTGTATTTGGGAGAGGGTGCTCGCTGCAGAGCCATTTGAGGAGAGGTGAGCTCCAGAGAGGGGGAGCATGAGCTGTCGCTCCTCCTCCTGTAAGCTGTTTTAATGCGTACACCAACCCCACCCCTAACCCCACCCCCAGTGACATCACTCGTAGAAGTGCAAAAAAGGTGGAGCTCAAGCTTAAGCTCCCCCTCTCTGGAGCTCACCTCTCCTCAAATGGCTCTGCAGCGAGCACCACTTGGTATTTGGTAGCACAAATCTCGCTCTGATACAGGAGATGATTAAACCAATGACTACATGCAGACTTTTTCCTGCTGCGCACCGAATAAAGCAAAGAAATGCTTAT
This sequence comes from Danio rerio, assembly GCF_052040795.2. Taxonomy (NCBI): domain Eukaryota; kingdom Metazoa; phylum Chordata; class Actinopteri; order Cypriniformes; family Danionidae; genus Danio; species Danio rerio. The sequence continues at coordinate 81,393,670 of NC_141024.2, read as the reverse complement.
CAAAGCCTATGGTAGAAAGTCAACTTTCAATAATTTTTGGACTTTTCTCTAAAGCTTTACAGAGTGGCACTGCTGTCCAAGGTACTGTTGTATGATTTCTTAGTCTATATATGCTCTAAACTAGTCACATTAATGAATTTAATAAACTAATTGTCGGTAGTGCTCTCAAAATAATCACTAGGTTGACATGTTAATGAGCAATTCAGCTTTACGCCATTATATGATTCAGTTATACACATGTTTGACATTTATGGGGCTGTTACGTTTTTGTTGTTCCCTGATCTAATATATATTGGGTAGCTATGCAAATATTTTCTAAAAATGTCAAGCTGATAATAGTGCTTTATATCCTGATGCATTTTCACATTCATTTATTTAACTTGCTGCGTTCATTTAATGTTTTAATACTTAACAGCCATTAACACAGGTGTCAAACTCAGTTCCAAAAGGGCCGCAGCTCTGCAGTTTAGTTCCAACCCAAATTAAACATCTGATAAAACTGAGTCCTTCAGGCTTGTTTGAAACCTACAGGTAAGTGTGTTGGAGCAGGGTTGGAACTAAACTGTGCATGGCTTCAGCCCTCCAGCAATAGAGTTTGACACCTCTGGTTTAAATGAGTTATATTTTACCATCAAAATGCTTCGTTATATAATCATCATAGATCATAAAAATTAAAGCTGAGTGCCATTAGGTAAAGTGCCCGCTCACTTTTGACAAGGCCCATCCAAAATACATTTCTGCTATTGTAATACAAATGCACTGTTGCATTTTGTTTAATTTTGTCATGGTTAGAGATCTTAAATACGGTTATTCCCACTGCAAACATTTAATTGTTACATTTGTCATTTCCACTCCAAATAAAGTTTAGCCAGAGGCGCACAACATGACCTCTAAAAAAAAGGTGCTGTAACATGTACCTATATGCAGCACCTCAATATGATAGAGCGGCATAGCAGTTATTCAGTTTAATTGAACAAAGAGAGCTGTTTACATTGCATTAAAGGCAACTACTGATGTGTTGTGTAATGTTTCAAAGAGCTGTTGCAGCATGAGTGGAAAATAAAACTGTATTAGTGCTGCCTGGCCCAGTTTGGCAAAAAAAAGGAGCAGTTCCATTTAGAGAACAATTCAAGTGGAAAAGCAGCTAAAGTTTATGAAAAATTTTAATCTGGATGTAGAGAATCTCATAGCACAGAAACAGAACTCCTAAAGGCGCATTTATACTTCTGCATCAAGCACACAAGTATGCTTCAGCACAACCTGTGCATGGACAGCCCGTGCTGTGGCAGTCAGACACTGATGCACACCTCAATGAATAGAGCAAGCTGTGATTGGTCAGCTTAGTAGAGCTGACAAGTGCCCTAACCTAGTCCTCATCTTCAGTCAGTAATTTTGGGGCTATTTCTGACAGCAACCTGTGTAAGGCCAGATTAAGCATCTGTAAAACTCAATTTCTTCATCTTAATATTGCCAAACTTTGACGAGCTATCAATAACTGATGCAGAACAGCTTATTCATGCTTTCATGACCTCTCGGTTAAGACTACTGTAATGAGTTACTAGGCGGTTGCCCTGCTGGCCTCACTAACAAACTGCAGCTGGTTCAAAATGCAGCTGCTAGAGTGCTTTCTAGAACTAAGAAATCACATTACTCCAGTTCTTTCAGGGCATTGACTACCTATTAAATATTTAATTTACAATGTTATTGTTTAACTACAAAGCCCTCAATGCCTTAGCTGCCCAGTATTTGAGAGAGCTCCTGGTGTATTATGGAGCATGAGATTGATTCCTTTAAGACCCTAGACTGAGCCTGGTTGAGGTTAATCTTCCCCTTTACTTTGGTCAGTTGGCAAACTGGCTTGCTTGGTTTGGGGCTTGTGTAGTTGAGCATGGATGGATTTCTTTATTGTTTGGACTTTCAGCAGTCCAAATTAAACACCGAAATTAATCTCTGAAAACAGATCTGATTTAAACCTCTCATGTGAAAATGAAGCATGCACATCTGCAAAGATCCTTAGGCTGAACAGTTATAATAGATAGAAGTTTGTATGAATGTTCAAGAAACTGAAGCAGATAAGGGAGATTCCACAGAAGGAAGAATTCATTTATGAAATGAGTGAATAAGTCGTTGAGAGATTTCCAAGGTAACCCATATGCCCAGAGCACTGAGCTGCCCAAAGAGCTGATTTAATGTGAATAAACCTCAAAGCAGCTGCCTGGCAAATTATATAGAGTTTTAAGGTTCTGGACAGATTTTAAACCAGTCATTAGATATATCTCCCAAAGGGTTAACTATTATAAGACACTGCAAATGACATCAAGTACTGTCTGACAAATACATTTTGGAAATAGGTGTACGGTCTCTGCCATTGTGTAGTTGTTAATGTCTACAATCACGCTGTGTGGAGAGAAAAAAATAAATAAATTTCACAATAGAACCAAACTGATTTATTGCTTAAGTGACAGCCTTCACGTTAGGGTTTTTGTTTTTTAAAGGATTCTCACTACCAAAAAGGAATTCTTGATACTAGAGATGTTATTTAAATTTGAGATTTGAGAGGAAACTGGAACCAGTAAAGTTGAAATTTATGTGAAGAGGTTCCAATATTCCCATGAAATTGAGATTGTAAAAGAGAAGTGTGGTTACTTTCTATGAGAGGTTCTGGGGTTAGATGTTCTAGGAGTTACAGAACATCTTATTTTGAAACCAGCCATGTACACTACAGATGTTCTGGAGAAGGCATGTAGGGTTTTTTTCTGAAAAGTTCTGGGATACAAGTTAAAGAATAAATATTTTAAATCTTCCCATGGAAATAATGGGTCTTTAAGAAAGGGAAAATCTGGTCATTCTGAAAAGTTGTAAGGTTATAACTTGAGATTTGGTGTTTTAACGTGTCCCTGTGGAAGTACTAATCTTACTCCTCAACCTTAATCCTAGTAAATTCTGAGGTTACAGGTCATCAGCAGATCTCATGTTTGAATTGATGATTTTTTGAAAAGTTCTTGAATGACTGGTGTAGGTGGTGTTGATGCACAATGTGCTGTTGTGTGGAGGTGCTAATCACCAGTAGAAGACTGGGCTTCATTTAAGGCCATTCACCCAAGGCCACCTTCCCTGCGTGCTGTCCAAGTGGACCCAGGGGGGCTGAATACTTACCACTCCCCCAAGTGACCTTTTGTTAACACCGCAAGGTTGCCCAGGTCACCCGAGAAGAGTCTGAAGATGTTTCTCTATGGGGCCTACTCTGGCTAATCCAGAGAACAGGCTCCCCAGGACCCCAGGGAACAGGAGAGCCCTTGCCCAAATCAGCTGAATCTAACAGGTAGATTCAGGAGTAAAAGTTAGCCATGAACTGGTCATTGCCTTCTCCTCACTCCCTGCTGATTTGCTCCAGAATACTTCCAGTCAACATCCAGGGAGTTCATTAAATCCAATTTGACCAAAGAACTCGCCAGAATGTGACTAGAAGCATTCAAAGAGATGCTCCTGACCTAATTACAAAAAATATAAAATTTAAGAGGTCAGGTCGAGGTTCAGTCTGGCGGATATATCTCTGTAGATATATCATTCTTCTACCAGACGTCTCCCCTAAGGCAATGCAAGAACCAAGCAGACATCATCCTTATCAGGGATAACCGTTGGGAGCATTACCCTGAAGTTCAAGAGACCCTGGTCCATTGACTAGGTGTTGAGACACAGCATTTCGGCAATGGTGATGACCATTTGTTTGTTTGTGTTTTTCTTTGTTCTTGTTTGTATATTTTTATTCAGAATTTGATTATCTGGTGTCTAGGTTGTTTTTCCATACTTTGATTATCATATTTAAGCTTAGGAAGCCCTTTAAAGTCGGGTTTTATTAGAGAATAGACCATATGCAAATGACTCATTAGTATTCGTGTTTTTAGGCCAATCCCGTGTGTCCTCAGCAGAGTGTGCTTTCGGTCAGGTTTAATCCTTTATATCTCGGCCGTTTTTTAATGTTTTGGTTTTATTTTTTCTGCATTTTAGTCAGTTTATTGTGTAGATTAAGTGTTGAGCAAATAAACCGTCATTACTGATCAAAAATATTTCTGTGGGGTTACCGTTTATGAGGAGTACAGCTGATTTAGTGTGGTAATTTACAATCTGTGATTACAGACTAATGTCTCCTTTCAGGCAAACTGATTCATGCAGTTTATTGGAGATGATAGAATTGAAATGGTCATGTCAATGATATTAATAACACAAGCTCACACACATCTCAGTTGTGTGCTTACATTAGGATAATTCAACAGTGAACAAAGAGTGTACATAAAAAAATAAAGACAAAATACAAAAGCAGTCCAGCAGTAAAAACTTATGATCAGCCTGGCAAGGTGTGAACACAATGGCTGGGAGTAAAGAAGATAGAGGGGGCAACGAAACCAATTTAAATGGTTTTAGTTCTGTGAGAGAGTTTGCTGAGGAATTAAATACATTTTACTTAAAGTTTGATGAGGGTGATTTTAAGTCAGAAAATTACATTTTAAAACACCTGTCATGTAGTAAATCCGTAAACATTAGTAGGACTCAGGTCAAAGAACTCTTTCAGAGAATTAATACTAAAAAAAGCCCAGGCCCAGATAATATTGGTGGTAGGGTGCTAAATACATGTGCTGAACAACTTTCTGAAATATTTCATTGCATTTTTTCAGTCTCTTGCGTTGCAAAGAGTTCCTGAAATCTGGAAGAAATCTGTTTCTATAGCCAAAACTAAGTTTCTGCGGGAGTTAAATGATTTTAGACCTGTTGCCCTTACTTCATTAGTTATGAAGTGTTTCGAGAGAATTATTAAAGGTGAGATTTTATTGTATTCAAAGGATAAATTTGATCCTTTGCAGTTTGCATTTAGACAGAGCAGGGGAGTTGAAGATGCTAATCTTCCACTGTTAAATTACCTGTTTAATCACCTGGAAAAGCCCAAGACCCATGCCAGATTGTTGTTTCCCTAAACGGGAAAATAAAGTTGAGTCTGAGTCATCTTATCGACATTCTGACCACTGCATGTATACACACACACACCAGATCATCAGCTCTACATTCATTAAAACTGGAGTGATTTTACCTCTGCCAGTCATTGTGCTTGAACATACTGATTTGCTGTACACAAGGCAGCATTAATCATAAATAAATGAACAACATTCAATATACCACTGACATATTATAGAAAACATCAGCAGAGTCAGAACACAGGATAAAACACTGCATGAAGAACAGAAGAACACTACATAAGAGCACATGAGGCGGACGCAGCGTGATGCAATGCAAGAACCAAGCAGACAATATCTGTATCAGGGATAACCGTTGGGAGCATTACCCTGAAAAACAGGAGATCCTGAGCCGTTGACCAGGTTTTGAGACGCAGCATTTCGGCAATGGTGATGACCAATTGTTTGTTTGTGTTTTTCTTCTTGTTTGTATATTTTTATTCAGAATTTGATTACCTGATGTCTAGGTTGTTTTTCCATACTTTGATTATCATATTTAAGCTTATGAAGCCCTTTAAAATCGTGTTTTATTAGAGAATAGACCATATGCAAATGACTCATTAGTATTCGTGTTTTTAGACCAATCCTGTTAGTCCTCAGCTGAGTGTGCTTTCGGTCAGGTTTAATCCTTTATATCTCGGCCGTTTTTAATGTTTTGGTTTAATTTTTTCTGCATTTTAGCCAGTTTATTGTGTAGAATAAGTGTTGAGCAAATAAACTGTCATTACTGATCAAAAATATTTTTGTGGGGTTACCGTTTATGAGGAGTACAGCTGATTTAGTGTGTTAATTTACAATATATGTATGCAGATTAAAGTCTCTTCTCAGGCTAAATGAATCATGCAGATTAATGGAGATGATAGTGCTGAAGTGATTGTGTCAATGTTAACAGTAACACACATCTTGGTTATGCGTTTTGATTAGCATGATTCAATATTGTGCATAATAAAATAAAGGAACAGAAAATACAGAAACAGTCTAGCAGCAAAAACTGAAGATCAGTCTGGCAAGGTGTGAACACAATGGTTGGGAGGATCGTTTTTTGTTCTTCAAAGCTGATCCGAGAGTTGTTGTCATAGCAACAGTTTTGCTAGCTCAAACCTGATCGGAAGCAGGTTCAATTCATATAAACAGGATTAGATCGGCTCAGTTCAAGCAAAGATAATAGAGAAAACATGTACCGAATTCTGATATTTTCTTACAGTAGTAGTTATATACAATTGGGAAAATAGTAAATATTTTTAACTATATATATAAAGTTATTAATAAAATAAATAAAGTTATATATTAATAAAACTTATGCAATCTGCACCCCTGAAATGAAAGTACAAAGACTGCCACCTGGTGGTGCAAAGAGAAAACTTATTGATATGAACTTTTTAGATCGCTTCAGTACAATTTGTGTATGATAATAATAATGCAGAATATGTGACTTTTAAAAAAAAGAAATAATACATTAATGCAGTCATAAACATGTTTTGACAGTTAATATGCCAGTGATTATGCTTCACAAAAGTTGCAGACACCTTTATCAAAAGTGATTTTGTAAACATCCAGTTATTCCATACAGCGATTAAAAAACCGGCTATTATAATAAAGAAAATCTTTTCTAAATGTAGAACTAAATACATGATGAATACTCTTGACACATGAAAGTTTAAGCCTGCAGCTCACAACAAATGTGGAAGGTTATCGCGTGTCATATTTAGCAAACCGTTTCCTGCTAATTTGATGTAATTTTGCTCACATGGATAATTGAATATTAATCAGATGATGTCATTACACTGCTGTGCCATCAGCCAATCGTTGCATTGCTGATTATGATTTCAAAGATCGATAGATCTGTCCTTCACAACACACACAGCGATCTCAGATCAGTTTATCCAGACATTCTAATCTGATTCACGAACTTGTTTGAAGAACCAAATTAGCGAGAGATCAGTTATCAAGATTAAAAGATCCAGGATCTGCCAAATCATCTTAGATCATTTAAGCGAGGTACAAAGAACGGACCCCAGGTCACAGACCTCTTTCAGAGAATTAATACTACAAAAAGCCCGGGCCCAGATAATAATGGTGGTAGGGTGCTTCATACATGTGCTGAACAACTTTCTGAAATATTTCATTGCATTTTTTCAGTCTCTTGCGTTGCAAAGAGTTTCTGAAATCTGGAAGAAATCTTTTCCTATAGCCAAAACTAAGTTTCTGCGGGAGTTTAATGATTTTAGACCTGTTGCCCTTACTTCATTAGTTATGAAGTGTTTCGAGAGAATTATTAAAGGTGAGATTTTATTGTATTCAAAGGATAAATTTGATCCTTTGCAGTTTGCATTTAGACAGAGCAGGGGAGTTGAAGATGCTAATCTTCCACTGTTAAATTACCTGTTTAATCACCTGGAAAAGCCCAAGACCCATGCCAGATTGTTGTTTCCCTAAACGGGAAAATAAAGTTGAGTCTGAGTCATCTTATCGACATTCTGACCACTGCATGTATATACACACACACACACACACACACACACACACACACACACTTACTATTTTAGTCTGAAGCGGGACTTTAGATCATCTTCTAGCTGTTACTAATCTGTAAACTCTTTGTACCACAAAAAGGTCAACACAGTCACTTTGTCTCCTCTGTGTGTGTGTGTGTGTGTTTTGACTCTTAAATTCAGCGCGCCCAAATAGACACTCCCACACCATGCCTCTTTTCTTCCTCCGAACCTCCCCCCTAAACAGAGCTGGACAAGCCCACTTTTCTGACTTTTTTTGGGCATTTCCAGGGTGGTATGGCCGTAAGCGAAAGAGGAGTCAAGCGTTGGCTATTTAAATCAGCTGCCAAATGAAGCACTTCGAAAAGCTTACAGCACCTGGTATTCCCAGGCGGTCTCCCATCCCAAGTACTAACCAGGCCCGACCCTGCTTTACTTCCGAGTTCAGATGAGATCGGGCATTTGCAGGGTGGTATGGCCGTAAGCGAAAGAGGATTCAAGCGTTGCTATTAAATCAGCTGCCAAATGAAGCACTTCGAAAAGCTTACAGCACCTGGTATTCCCAGGCGGTCTCCCATCCAAGTACTAACCGGGCCCGACCCTGCTTTACTTCCGAGTTCAGATGAGATCGGGCATTTCCAGGTGGTATGGCCGTAAGCGAAAGAGGATGTCAAGCGTTGGCTATTTAAATCAGCTGCCAAATGAAGCACTTCGAAAAGCTTACAGCACCTGGTATTCCCAGGCGGTCTCCCATCCAAGTACTAACCGGGCCGACCCTGCTTTACTTCCGAGTTCAGATGAGATCGGGCATTTCCAGGGTGGTATGGCCGTAAGCGAAAGAGGATGTCAAGCGTTGGCTATTTAAATCAGCTGCCAAATGAAGCACTTCGAAAAGCTTACAGCACCTGGTATTCCCAGGCGGTCTCCCATCCAAGTACTAACCAGGCCCGACCCTGCTTTACTTCCGAGTTCAGATGAGATCGGCATTTCCAGGGTGGTATGGCCGTAAGCGAAAGAGGATGTCAAGCGTTGGCTATTTAAATCAGCTGCCAAATGAAGCACTTCGAAAATCTACAGCACCTGGTATTCCCAGGCGGTCTCCCATCCAAGTACTAACCGGGCCCGACCCTGCTTTACTTCCGAGTTCAGATGAGATCGGGCATTTCCAGGGTGGTATGGCCGTAAGCAAAAGAGGATGTCAAGCGTTGGCTATTTAAATCAGCTGCCAAATGAAGCACTTCGAAAAGCTTACAGCAACCTGGTATTCCCAGGCGGTCTCCCATCCAAGTACTAACCGGGCCCGACCCTGCTTTACTTCCGAGTTCAGATGAGATCGGGCATTTCCAGGGTGGTATGGCCGTAAGCGAAAGAGGATGTCAAGCGTTGGCTATTTAAATTCAGCTGCCAAATGAAGCACTTCGAAAAGCTTACAGCACCTGGTATTCCCAGGCGGTCTCCCATCCAAGTACTAACCGGGCCCGACCCTGCTTTACTTCCGAGTTTCAGATGAGATCGGGCATTTCCAGGGTGGTATGGCCGTAAGCGAAAGAGGATGTCAAGCGTTGGCTATTTAAATCAGCTGCCAAATGAAGCACTTCGAAAAACTTACAGCACCTGGTATTCCCAGGCGGTCTCCCATCCAAGTACTAACCAGGCCCGACCCTGCTTTACTTCCGAGTTCAGATGAGATCGGGCATTTCCAGGGTGGTATGGCCGTAAGCGAAAGAGGATGTCAAGCGTTGGCTATTAAATCAGCTGCCAAATGAAGCACTTCGAAAAAGCTTACAGCACCTGGTATTCCCAGGCGGTCTCCCATCCAAGTACTAACCAGGCCCGACCTGCTTTACTTCCGAGTTCAGATGAGATCGGGCATTTCCAGGGTGGTATGGCCGTAAGCGAAGAGGATGTCAAGCGTTGGCTATTTAAAATCAGCTGCCAAATGAAGCACTTCGAAAAGCTTACAGCACCTGGTATTCCCAGGCGGTCTCCCATCCAAGTACTAACCAGGCCCGACCCTGCTTTACTTCCGAGTTCAGATGAGATCGGGCATTTCCAGGGTGGTATGGCCGTAAGCGAAAGAGGATGTCAAGCGTTGGCTATATAAATCAGCTGCCAAATGAAGCACTTCGAAAAGCTTACAGCACCTGGTATTCCAGGCGGTCTCCCATCCAAGCACTAACCAGGCCCGACCCTGGCTTTACTTCCGAGTTCAGATGAGATCGGGCATTTCCAGGGTGGTATGGCCGTAAGCGAAAGAGGATGTCAAGCGTTGGCTATATAAATCAGCTGCCAAATGAAGCACTTCGAAAAAGCTTACAGCACCTGGTATTCCCAGGCGGTCTCCCATCCAAGTACTAACCAGGCCCGACCCTGCTTTACTTCCGAGTTCAGATGAGATCGGGCATTTACAGGGTGGTATGGCCGTAAGCGAAAGAGGATGTCAAGCGTTGGCTATTTAAATCAGCTGCCAAATATGAAGCACTTCGAAAAGCTTACAGCACCTGGTATTCCCAGGCGGTCTCCCATCCAAGTACTAACCAGGCCCGACCCTGCTTTACTTCCGAGTTCAGATGAGATCGGGCATTTCCAGGGTGGTATGGCCGTAAGCGAAAGAGGATGTCAAGCGTTGGCTATTTAAATCAGCTGCCAAATGAAGCACTTCGAAAAGCTTACAGCACCTGGTATTCCCAGGCGGTCTCCCATCCAAGTACTAACCAGGCCCGACCCTGCTTTACTTCCGAGTTTAGATGAGATCGGGCATTTCCAGGGTGGTATGGCCGTAAGCGAAAGAGGATGTCAAGCGTTGGCTATTTAAATCAGCTGCCAAATGAAGCACTTCGAAAAGCTTACAGCACCTGGTATTCCCAGGCGGTCTCCATCCAAGTACTAACCAGGCCCGACCCTGCTTACTTCAGAGTTCAGATGAGATCGGCATTTCCAGGGTGGTAATGGCCGTAAGCGAAAGAGGATGTCAAGCGTTGGCTATTTAAATCAGCTGCCAAATGAAGCACTTCGAAAAGCTTACAGCACCTGGTATTCCCAGGCGGTCTCCCATCCAAGTACTAACCGGGCCCGACCCTGCTTTACTTCCAAGTTCAGATGAGATCGGGCATTTCCAGGGTGGTATGGCCGTAAGCGAAAGAGGATGTCAAGCGTTGGCTATTTAAATCAGCTGCCAAATGAAGCACTTCGAAAAGCTTACAGCACCTGGTATTCCCAGGCGTCTTCCCATCCAAGTACTAACCGGGCCCGACCCTGCTTTACTTCCGAGTTCAGATGAGATCGGGCATTTCCAGGGTGGTATGGCCGTAAGCGAAAGAGGATGTCAAGCGTTGGCTATTTAAATCAGCTGCCAATGAAGCACTTCGAAAAGCTTACAGCACCTGGTATTCCCAGGCGGTCTCCCATCCAAGTACTAACCGGACCCGACCCTGCTTTACTTCCGAGTTCAGATGAGATAGGGCATTTCCAGGGTGGTATGGCCGTAAGCGAAAGAGGATGTCAAGCGTTGGCTATTTAAATCAGCTGCCAAATGAAGCACTTCGAAAAGCTTACAGCACCTGGTATTCCCAGGCGGTCTCCCATCCAAGTACTAACCAGGCCCGACCCTGCTTTACTTCCGAATTCAGATGAGATCGGGCATTTCCAGGGTGGTATGGCCGTAAGCGAAAG
>NC_141024.2:80375000-80437500 GCF_052040795.2 Danio rerio | reverse complement strand
CTTTTTAGTAGTGGACTAAATTAACCCGAGATTGTAATTGAGTTCCACCACTGCTATCTAACTGCATCACAGACAAAAGGCATGCCATAAGAATAGTGTAGGTCAGATTATTAGGGAAAGAAATAATTGAATAAAAATAACAAATAACATTATAATAGGGATCCATTAGATAGTAGTGGCCACAAAAGTCAGACAAAATACCTAGAAATATCAGGGTGAGGTTGATTGATCAGTGATGCACCAGGAGCAATCCCGAGAAAATTATGACCCTAACTGGATTGGACCGGTCTGGACAGTTTGCACATCTTGGGATGGTTTGCAGATTCATCAAGCAGAAGCCAAGCACTGTTGGTAAGATTGCCCTCTCAATTTCTTCTTGCTTTTGGTGTTGAACTCAGAAATAAAAAGAAATAGATGAGAGCAGAATGCAGTAAATGGCTCAGCTAAGCTCTCAGGTTTAAAATGATTTTAGAACTGATTGTAAGAAGAAAAAAAAAAAAAAAAAGTATTCCTTTGGCATTTAATTGTCATTGAAAAGCTAAAATCTAAATATTGAGAGGCTAGTAGCAAAAACTAAGCACAAAAACTGACAGTAACATTATGGGAATAAAGAATAGCTTATGTTTTGTCGTAGAAGATAAGATTCTGTGTGACTGCACTGCTATCTTGGTTTAGCCGTCAACATGACTGGTTTTGGCTGTAAAAGTAACAGACACATGTCTGAATAAAAATATGCCATGTAAGTCTGTGCAAACAAGCAGCTTCATGGTTGGATTTATATATTTTTAATAATATATATGTAACATAAATGGGGGTTTCAAATAATACTTTGATGGATGCAGTTAACCCCTGAAAGATCTAAAACTATTGTTGACTGTAACAGCATTACTTTGAAAATGCATGTCAACTCTGTTTTATATGTTTTAGGACGGGCTCTAGTAAAAATATATTACAATGAAATTATGTTATTGAAGTTAATGTTATGTTTAATGTATGTTTAAATTTAGTAAACATGCATTTTCATTCTAGACTGCTCAAAACTCTCTTTCTCTCTCATTAGATGTCAGCTAAGAGCTGCTATCTGCCTGTTCCATAACAATTGATAAGCACAGTGCTCAGTTGGAAATCACAAAGTAAAGGAAATGCTAGAATGAATACAGAAATTCTACATATCAATTTGTATACACTAATAGAAGTATTAGTAATTAAACATCAAAGTTAACAAATAAGAGATTGCAAAATGCTTTTGTTTGTTTTCCCAGTGATGGGTTGCAGCTGGAAGGGCACCAGCTGCATAAAAACGTGCTGGATAGGTTGGCAGTTCATTCCGCTGTGGCAACCCCGGATTAATAAAGAGACTAAGTGAACAGAGAAATGAATGAATGAAAATGCTTTTGTTAAAGCATCTTGAAAAACACTAATATACCCGCTGAGCTATAGAGATAATTAATTTGAACAGTTGTTATTACTGTTTGGAAATTTCTTGTCTTGTCTTCAGCGGTTTATTACTGTTTGTAACTTTTATCTTATCTTTAGTCTCCACCATCACATACAGGGCCTGATGGCTATACTGAGGTAGCAGACCATGACACTGAATGGATCAGGGTGATATCTAAACTCCCTGAATAATCTCAGCTTGATATTCAGTTGATTTAAGTGTTTGATTAACCTGTCTCAATGTTTGAATTCTAGTAGGTAGTCTCAATGGCTTTCATGGTTCTTGACTGCACTTTCCCAAGTAGAAAATTCTGAATCAAGGAGGAAGCCTGCACAGGAGCTTGCAGTGTGAGTGGCAGTTGACCGGTGGGCACGAAGGGGGGTTCCCTAAGACGGGTAAGATTTTCCCTTGGCCAAAGCGGAAAACAACCTAAGGCATGGGACCCCTCGTAAACCCCGGGGCATCTACCCGAAAAGGGGGATGTTTAATGTGAAAGATGGTGCTGGACTGGGGTGATGCTCTATCGGCCTAAAGCATCCTTAGAGGGGAACTGTTTGAAGTTACAGTAGTCTGCCTCAGTGGCCCCGTCCAGACTTGATCACGAGAATCCTGCCTTTATTGAGGACATGTCTGTCCTTGTGACAAGCATCAACGGACAATGCCAGGGTATGATACCCTGAAGGAGATGATTGGTAAAAAGATAATGGCAATGGGCTTTCAAGAACCATTGGAGACAGTAAAGTTTCTTAAAATTTTACCAATATCAATGTGGTTGGCTGCTTTAACAGCACTGGATATATAAGGTCTGATTTTTAAGAATGTTGAATTCCTGAATGTGAAGCTGAGATGATTTTTAACTGATGTGTCTGATTTTTCATAGTATTTTACTGATGCAGGTCCTTATGCATGGCGAAGGACAATTTCGAGATGGTGTTGGCTAAAGATAAAGACTGGCTGTGAGATGGTTTGGATAACACAGCTGAATGGAATTAAGCAGTTAAGGTAAAATAATTACAAGAAATTCTCTTAGTCTTTAAATAGTTCCAACTGAGTTTTGAGGGATAAAAACTTTTGACATTTGGAACGGTGGTGAATGATTAAAGATTCTGAATTGTAATAATTTTGATGTTATAGTCTAAGACTATTGAAAATTTATGTGCATGAAACAGAGAGACAGAGACTGTTTGAGTGAAGCCATGAGTTGTGTTTTGTTTCTGTTATCGACTTGCTTAGCAACGATATTAAGAAAACAAAATGCACCAGCTGATTGTCTCAGAAAAGACATTGATTATGAACAGAAACTTTGAAACTTGATAAAAGATCATGTAAATCCAGTTGAAACTGGACAGAGAATTTTAAGAATAAATTTGTGCGAGTTCAACACCTAAAGCAAACTTAGTGATGAGCTGTCACAATATTCATATCCATGGTACAATAATGCTTATTGTCCCAAGGGAATGATTTGTCCCTGTTGTATGAATATTGTCACTAACCTCTGGAATGAGTGTTATATTATTACAGATTGTATAAGCGAAATGCCAGACATTACAGAAGTCAATAATGCTGAATCTGATGAAAAGATGATGCAGAACATGAGATGAGCTTTAAATGGATGGGTTATCCAGCTCTGTTTGCAATCGTTAATAATGACTTCTTTTCCTGATTCAGATTACTCTCTGGAATAATAATAATTTTAAAACAAGTTTTATTAGCCTTATAGCTGTGAAATTGAAGACTGCCATCCATTTCAGGTTACAAACCCATGTCTAAATTGACTGAGAAGTTCAAAGGTTAAATACAGTTAATTCTTTGCTATCTGAATATTAATGTTAAATATTTTAGACTTGATGGCATTTAAACAGTGACATTGGCTAAGTCACTAACCACAATAGTCCAGAAAGCATCCTCACTCTAGCATAGGAAAAATACACAGATAATTGAGTCGAAGTCATTTGTGTTAAAGGCAAATGCTGCAGTAAATCACTCTGTCTATGTGTGTGTGTCCTCAATGGCAGAGGAACATAATTGTTTGGATGTTGTATAGAACAAAGAGATAAAGTTGAATGAAAATGTTTGTATCTGATGGTTGAATTCAGTAAGAAGTATTTGCTGCAGCAAAAATGAACATTTTAGTAAACAGAAGTGCAGCGTGAACTTTAACAGCATTTTTAAGCAGTCAAGTCAACTCAAGTCAATATTATTATTGTGAATACTGACAAGTTTTACAGAAACTTAGACTGTCTTTAAATGAAAATTTTGTAGTCCATATCCAAGCAAGAGTCTTGATTATATGTGGTAAAAGAGTTGTTAACTCAGTCTGTTCTTGTTCAATTGGTAATGCTTTCAAACAGGTTTTACTGTCAAATGACAGGTATTAAAAATTTTCAAATAATCAAAAGTTTGAGCAAATAGCTAACCTGTGAGCATTTCCAATTGACCAGACAGTAAGAATCAAATAAATTTTATACAAAATCATACTGTTTGCTTCTGATTATGTTGACTGGTTTAGTCAGAGTAAAGTAAATGGTACAAATGACAAGTTGAGAAGATGATTATAAGGTTTATTCTTATTTCTGTTAAAAGATGCTTGAGTTTGAATTACTCAGGTTTGATCTTTGTTGAATTTGACTAAGATTTTGTTAAACCCCTAAAACGTGGGAACAAAAGAAATAGATTCACAATCCCTCTTATTGCATGTTAATTATTATTACATCTTTCTTGGTCTTGAGGTAACAGGTAATATCTATATCTAGACTCTTTGAGGTGACTGAGGGTCTGGCTAAATTCATTTAGCCCGGCTTCCAGAGAGTGGATTTGATATTAGTTTGTTAACTGTGAAGGTGATTTTGGCTCATTTATGGCCAGGACAAGGGTGCTTGTACACTTCCTATCAATGATACAGAGGAATGTGTTGCATCACTCCAATCACATCATTATTTGAATAAAAATATATTTTAAGTGGACTTGACTGACACGGAGTTCAGCAAGGTGATAATTAAACATGGGAATGGTGCTGAATTGGACTACTGTGCTGTTGGCATGTTTATTGTGTGTTAATGTAAAAATGCTTCATTATTCTAATTTGAAGTTACAGAACACGCTGATGAAGGTTTTAAAACTGTTGAAGATAAAGATGTTTTTGCAGGTCATGAATTTGAATCCTGTGTGGCTTAGGTCGAGTGGATGACCTTTTGTGTCTGATCAGAGGATCTCTGAGCCTTAGAATTGGCCTGGATGTTTGGATTTAGAGTTGGAGCAAGCTGTAGATGCATCAGAGGAAGTATCGATGGAAATTATGAGTTGTTTACTTCTGGAGGACTTTTAGGGCTTGCGCATTTGTGTTCACATTCTGGACTTTGGTCCGCTGTTGTTGTTTTTTGTATGTTTTCACTTCTGCTTGCAGGACCCTTAATCCCACCGATGATGAGAAGCGTGAACTCCTTTTGTGGGTGGAGAGTGAAAGAGCCCTTAGCTTGGGGACTGGAATTTTTAGGTTCCAGCTTGTCCAAGAAGGGGTGAAGAAAACTCTGCGAACTTATTAAGGGAGCATGAGTCATCACTTTCACTCTCCTTAGTGACTTCACTGGTTGACCGGAAGTGGAGTTTGGACTCCATTCGGGTCAAAAGGGGGGACTGAAGGATTCGGATTTCTGCTTTCCAATCCGTCTCATCATGGACCAACGGTTATCCTTTTCATCATCCTGTTTCTCAGTATTTAACTGTGAATTGATTTTAACTAATGAATAAGTTAAAACTGCTTACTGTAAGAATGTTCTGTGTCCTTGTTTCTCTTTTTGCCTGTCTATTTTAACTTTGTTTTCAGGAGACACACAAACCAGGTCATAGGTCATGGAGACCTCTCTCTCTCTCTCTCTCTCTCTCTCTCTCTCCCCATACAGAGGAGAAGAAGACACCTGTTCTAGTTGTCCTGATATTACCTATAATATTATAGCTGTTTGATTGATCTATTTTTGAGTATAATAAATTTTAATGTAATTCCTTTTCGTGTGGAGATAGACTGTGTGTAGTAAAGATATTGCAGCAGACTGTTGATGGAAACAGTCTTGAACCAGCTTGATAACACAGCTGAACGTACAAGAAACATCCTTGAGTCTTTAACACAGATGGTCTTTTGTGTCTATTGTGTTCCTGGTTTAGCTTTTTACAGGTTGGAGATCAGCTCCTAATAACTTAGGGCGACCTCACCTCTAGGCATCAGGTCGCCATCCATATCTGGATACAAATACAAGGCTTTCTTTGACGCACACACTAAGGCCATCCATATCTGGAAGTAGATACTATGTTTCTTTGACGCATGTATTTAGAATTGTCTATTTCTGTTGTAACCAATGAGAACTGTTTACCTGGATCCCACCCTTTCTGGACTTGTGTAAAGAGTATAATTGTTCGATTGTTGAAACTGTAAGCAGAGCGGCCTAGGAACTCATTGCGAGTGTTGAAGCTGGCTTCTGCGAATGAAACTGCAAACTATCTTCAGTAAACTTCATTTATTTTTTTAAATCTCTGACTCCGGCTCTTCTTCATCTACCAGACTGGTCATTCTTTGGGTTAAACTGTAAATTATCCCTACACTATATTGGAGGTATGTATTTAATTGTTGTTTACTCGGGTATTCTGACTGTACTAAAATGTGAAAACTGAAAATTCTGTGACCATTAACTCACTTTTACTTGTTCCAAACAAGATTTTATTTATTTTTTTTCTGATGTTGAACAATAATATCCAATAACTTATAATCTCTTTGGTTGTTGAAAACAGTAAATGCTGAATTAAGATTGTTCTTTTGTTTATTGTTTTATTTTTTATATTGTCAGACAGCTAAAAAATTTCACTATGTGTTAAATCAGCTGCGCAAAGCGATTGGCATACAAAAAATCTTGTAAAATTGATAAATATAAAGATTTTACGTTTATCGTGATAAATATCGATATCAACTGATATGTAAAAAATTATTGTGATATTTTTTTTGCCATATCGCCCAGCTCTACTATACAGTAGCGAGAACAACATCAACTGCATTACAAGTTCAAAACAAAAACAACACCTGGTACCGTTTAAACCATTGTACCAGATTTCCTAAGAAACAGTAAAAAAAAAATGTAGCAATCTAGCACAGGAAGTACATAAGCAGCATAAAACAAGTAATGACTCTCTTGAATTTCATCATGGACAACATGAACTGGTTGGAGGAGAAACAGCGGACCTGTCGATTTATGTAAAACCGCCGGCCTCTGGGGAACAACAGGAGGACCCTACTATGGAAGGAAATCATGCTACGGTCAATGATAATACAGAATGCATATGTGAACATGAGTAAAGAGATAATCTTTCCCCAGATGAAGGACAATCGGATAATGGAATGGAATGAGACCTATCAACAATCGACTTCTCAGCCTTACTAGAAAGGGAAAAGCTGACCGATAAGCTGAAGGGGACTACTGCTGCATCAATATTACAAAAATTAACCTCCAGAGGTGGATGTTAGTCAAGAAAAATGCTGGACAAGACAAAAACTTGAGTAACTGGTTTGCCTCCATATTTAGATCTTGGGGACAATGGTTGATAAAGTTGTAGAGTACTTGGAGGTTACCATACTTGTTTTTGCTTAACTTTAACAGTGCTGCTGCCACACACATGGTTACTGTGCAAGTACAAGGAACCGTGCAAGCCCACCACAACAGTGACTATGGCTATGAAAATATGCTTCCAAAATCCTCAGATTGGTCCATTGATGAGAACGTTACCCCAAACCTGCTTGAATGAGTATCAAACCTTTTTTTTCTTTTGTTTTTGAGTGTGCCGTTATTCTTGTTTTTATGTTATTCCTGTTTTGTGGAAAAGTAAGGGAGATTTTCAAGCGTAGACAGACCTTTAGAATAATGAATAGTGTAGGCAGGTAGTTAGAGGATATTTTGTTTTTTTATTTTGGCACTTAGACTCTTACATATATATGCCAAAAATTATTCCTATACTATGCAAGTAATCTTATGTTGTTTTCTATTTTCTTTTTCCTCTCGTTCTTTTTTATCAGAATGACATGAATGAAAAGAGGGTTTCAAGCAGGTCATTATCTGTGCTACGAGACAGAAGTGCAAACAGAAGGACCTGAAATTAAGGATATTAATCCTATAATCTACAATATTATCTTTTAATACTATATTGGTTATGTTTCTGGGTATAAAATGGACATTTATCGAAGCTGCAGGGTTCACATACTCACAGGGAAAAAGGACTTGAACTGAGTGCTTAATGGAACCAACTGTCACGACCCGGCTCAAAGGCAATGACAAAATCAAAGGGACGACATACACCAGATGGTTTGGTACCAAAAGTATTTATTTAAACATTAACGAATAATAAAGTGCTCACTTTAGGTAAGCCAAAATCAAAGATTAACCAAAGCTAAAAAGAAACTAAACAAAACAAACAGGAGCAAAAGCACGGCTTTCCAGAAGCCGACACTGCTGGCTTTTATAGAGGGGAACTCAGGTGTTCCCAATTGAGCAGATGAGTCTCTGTCCTTCCCGCTTTCGGCCGATGAGTGGGTGGGTTAAAGAGACTTGTCACACCAACGATCATCTTGAAGCTGGCGAATGCTGTAAGAGTAGGCTCTACTGATGGCTTAAAAGCCTGCTGCTCGCTCCAACACCAGACAGTACTTAGTAGTACCTCTGGCAATGTGGGAGCAATCATCTTAAGACCAGGAGACAGTATCTTTTACTCCTTTCTAATCAAATAAAGGGGGGGGATGTTTGGTTCCGCCTCTCCACTGGAGTGCAGCATAGGGAGGTTGACATTTGGTAAAGACTGTGAAAGGCAACTTTTTGTTGCATTAGTGAGGTTGATTGTACTGATATGTTGGTACCTTATGCTGCATTCCGGTTGAGGGTTAGGAAAGAGACTTTCTTCTGATATAGTCCCTCTAAAGGCTGATTTATACTTCTGCGTCAAGCCCATGCTTATGCTACGGCGCTGACGCATAGCCCTACGCCGTGGCCGTCGATGTTGCTGACGTGCACCTCTCAAAAAATTTAACTACACGTCGTGCGCAAGCTCTGTGATTAGTCGGCTTAGTAGCGCTGACGAGTCTGATTGGGACTGAGAGCCTTGCAGGCCCAATAGAGCGATTGTTTACAAGTGTGAAGTCCCGTGAGGAAGCTCCAGATAAAAAGTTTGTTTTGTGTTTACCTCATAGTAAAGTTGTTGCACGTCCGCCGGTTTCTGCTTAAAAAAAGAGCGAGTTTGAGTCACTTGTACATTCAGGAAGTGTTCAGGAAAAAAAAAGCACCAGCGAAGAAACTCAACACAGAGGAACATTTATACCTCACTGCCAACTAGCGTTTCGGAAGTGTTAATGCAGACCAACAGAGACAGCGCGCAGAAGTATAAATGCACAGCTACGCGTTGAATATTTAGCAGACCAGAATATTTTTTCCACAACAATTTACAATCACTTGTCCAACTGTCTTTGAATAAATCATAAGGTATGAACTCCTATTTTACAAACATACAAGGGCAATTAATGTCTATTTGCTCCGTGCGCTGCTCCAGATAGACAAACAAGCTACATCATCCTTTACCTTAGGTTCTTCGCAACAATATTAGTCCATTTTCAGCTTTTTCTGTTCTTGTGTGAATGAGTAATCCCCTGCTATGTCTTGTAAGTGCCAAATGCAACAAATTTGGGTCATGAATTTCCAACATTCAAAAAAATACGATAACGTATTTACAAAATGACCCTTTTTTTTATACTAGTCATTTTTCAAAATCTTTTGTTAGACTTTGCACATTACTTTTCTAAAATATCTATTTATATATAATTGCAGTTTATATATATTTGTACATTATTTATTTTACATTTAATGTGTGAAGGCCGTTTGGACATTGAAAAATAAAATGGAAAAAAGTACTACTGTGCCATTTGCTTTTTTGATATAGTGTTATGATTTTGATGTGGTTATGAAAAAGTAAAATTATGATTTTTGTGATAATAACCCTTGTAATATCTTGTTTTTCACTTTTGACAGGTAGGAAACTTGTGTTGTTTTTTCCCACCCTTCGGTTAAACTAAAATGATTCTTGCATACTACTGACATAT
The DNA here is from genome assembly GCF_052040795.2 of Danio rerio. Lineage (NCBI taxonomy): Eukaryota > Metazoa > Chordata > Actinopteri > Cypriniformes > Danionidae > Danio > Danio rerio. The sequence goes on along the minus strand of NC_141024.2, from coordinate 80,427,943 downwards.
GCTGGTAACAAACAAAAACTGTCCTCAGTTTGATAGAACACACAGGGCCTGAGTTATGCACTAAGACTTGCTTTAAAACAAAAAAAAAACAAAGCTGTTTGTGTTGAGGTGGTTCATCATAGGACAGAAAACATATATAAAAATAGTTAGCATTTAACAGCAGTGTTTGTTGTAATTTCAAAGGGTTTTCTTTAAAATGACATCAAGATATTGCATTTATTGTACTTTATGTGGGTGTGGTGAGACTTTAAATTTAGGTAGGGGGAAATACTATTTTTTTTGACATGTTACCTTCTTCCAGTTGGAATAGAATAACTCTTGCATGCATTATTATAGGGAGAAATGTATTTTTCTTGTGTTTACTGACACCTGCTGGAAAAAAATGGAATTTTGATGGAGCACTCAAGGCCTGAGTTCCACATTTTCTAACTTCAGTTTATATAAAACAGTATTTTATGAAATTTCAAAGGATTTCTTTTAAAATTATACCAAACTTTTGTATTTATTCCTATGCATGTGGTTATGGAAAGCTTTTTTAAATCGGAAGGCCAAATTAAGGCGGAAATACCCAAAATAGCCCAAAAGCTTAACAGGTCAATTTCTGATGAGCTGCTGAAACTCATCCCACACTGAAGTTGCGGTCACACTAGAGTTTGAGCATGCAACATTTTGTTGTATGGCGCTGCGAAAAGGGGCGGGATTAAACAAGATGATTAGACATTAAAAAAAGTGAGCGATTGTCCAGAGAGGTCATGTTTTGATCTTCGATTGGTCTCACACAGTCAAGTAATGCGATTTCGCAGGTCAGAGTTCACCAAGCTTGAACTCTGCAACGCAGTGAACTGCAAAACTTGACCCACAAACTTTCGTTTACAGTCTGACGGATTTGCGTGCATATGAATGGAAGTCTATGGGGAGAAAGGTCCAGTGTAACCGTGGCTTAGGTGCAAGTAAATGGTTTCTCTCCAGTGTGGATCCTCATGTGTCGGTTAAGTTGTGATGATTGTATGAAACTCTTCCCACACTGAGTGCATGTAAATGATTTCTCTCCAGTGTGGATCCTCATGTGTTGATTAAGGGATGATGATTGGCTGAAACTCTTCCCACACTGAGTGCAAGTGAATGGTTTCTCTCCAGTGTGGATCATCATGTGTTGATTAAGGGTTGATGATCGGCTGAAGCGATTTCCACACTGAATGCATGTGAATGGTTTCTCTCCAGTGTGGATCCTCATGTGTTCTTTAAGAGATGATGAGCGTCTGAAACTCTTCCCACACTGAGTGCATGAGAATAGTTTCTCTCCAGTGTGGATCCTCATGTGGTGATTAAGGTGAGATGAGCAACTGAAACTCTTCCTACACTGAGTGCATGTGAATGGTTTCTCTCCAGAGTGGATAGTCATGTGTTCATTAAGGGATGATGATTTGCTGAAACTCTTCCCACAGTGAGTGCATGTGAATGGTTTCTCTCCAGTGTGGATCCTCATGTGTCGGTTAAGTTGTGATGATTGTATGAAACTCTTCCCACACTGAGTGCATGTGAATGGTTTCTCTCCAGTGTGGATCCTCATGTGGTGATTAAGGGATGATGATTGGCTGAAACTCTTCCCACACTGAGTGCATGTGAATGGTTTCTCTCCAGTGTGGATCCTCATGTGGTGATTAAGGGATGATGATTGGCTGAAACTCTTCCCACACTGAGTGCATGTGAATGGTTTCTCTCCAGTGTGGATCATCATGTGGTGATTAAGGGATGATGATTGGCTGAAACTCTTCCCACACTGAGTGCATGTGAATGGTTTCTCTCCAGTGTGGATCATCATGTGTTGTTTAAGAAATAATGAGTGTCTGAAACTCTTCCCACACTGAGTGCATGAGAATGGTTTCTCTCCAGTGTGGATCATCGTGTGTTTATTAAGGTGAGATGAGCAACTGAAACTCTTCACACACTGGGAGCATGTGAATGGTTTCTCTCCAGCGTGGATCATCATGTGGTAATTAAGGGATGATGATTGGCTAAAACTTTTCCCACACTGAGTGCATGTGAATGGTTTCTCTCCAGTGTGGATCCTCATGTGAATCTTAAGATCGCCTTTTCTTCCAAAATTCCTTCCACACTGAGTGCAGGTGAAACGATTCTTGTCTCTCCTTTTCAAAATACCATCAGTCTGTAAATGAGTTTTTTCCTCAATTTTGACATGATGTTCCTCCTCTTTCCTCCCCTTATTCTCTTCAATTAGGTCTGAAATAAATAAAACATTAGTTTTCATTAAGTCTTAAAACTCTCATCAAAAGCGTAAAGGTGAAAAGACACTGGAAACATTGGCTACACACTGTAATTTTGATGCACATTAAATGTAAAATAAATCAGATCATATTTTGTTCAGTCCATTAACGTGTGCACATTTAAGCACACGTTTAAGCACATTTAAGTCACATTTAAGTTTCTCATAAAAGTCATTTTAGTCATATTGATAAGACACAGATTTGAAAGCTGTAAAAAGCCTATTTTTATTCGTATATATTCAGAATTACAACAAAACGTTTTTCTAAAATTTGTAAAGCAGACAGGGAATACTTATTCATTCTGTGCCTGACTGGTAAACGCATCGGGAAAAAAAAAGTTCTGAGGTAACAGTTGAACAAACAGCTGAATATTTGTCTCGCAAACATGAGACATACCTGTACAGCATCTGCATAAAGGCTGAAATATGCACCTTTCCCCTTGTGTGCTGTTGGGTCATTTTCATCCATTCTGGGTTGATTTTGTGGATTAATTTGGTCAAAACTTTCTGTGTTTTAGCAAACGGACTGATATTTTGGGACATCTTATTTTGACATAATCTAGTAAAATGCTTTGAAATAAAAAACAAATCTCTCATCCGTTTCTGTAATAGTTAAATTACAGTGAGTTCATGCATCTAGCATATTATTTTATAGCTATATTCTACTGTAACATGCTACGTCAGTTAGCATTAAATTATAAATCGACTTTCTTATAAATATACCTAAGATGGCTTGAAGTACACATATAAACCATTTATGGGCGCAGTCGTGTAAATGATCAGTTAAAGCCTTTTAATATTTATTCAGATCTTATTTTCATTCAACAGCAATAGCTGGATGCCTTCATCCATATTAGGGATTTTGGCATATATGGAATTTCTGCTCAAGTGTAAATGAAACAGGCATTACATGCATTTAAAGTGCCACAATGCCCACATCAGCCTATTTTGAGGAAAACTGAAAAAAAAAAGAAAAAATTTTCTTCTTAAGAAATAATTTTTTTGTACCATTTTTGATACAATTGTTGTTACATCAAAAATAGTAGCCTATTGAACATCAATATATAGCAAGGTAATGAATTCAGAAATTCCAGTATCTGGACAACATTACACCTTAGTTAAAAATTCTGTCCAAAAGAACATGCTTGCAGCTTCGTATCACATCGAATAACAACTCACACTATAAAATAAATTATATTTTCAGATTTGAAGACAATTACATTTTCAAAAAACAAACAGAAACTGCAAATCAGGAGGAGATCGGAGGCTCAAGAGGTATGATATGACTCATAACAGACTAGTAAATGAGAAGTGGGTTTATTTATAAATGTTTTTTCCATTTTGATGTTACGAGTTACGCTGGATCTAATCTCTAAAAGTGATATTTAATTAATCTTATTCTCTATATCTAACATAGGGCTGGACAATAATATAATATCAATATATCACGATAGATTTTTTTTTCAATAATGGTGATATGATTTTTAAACCAATTTCCGATACATTTGAGTATATGTTTTACATATTTTTTTATCATATCCATCTATCTATCTATCTATCTATATATATATATATATATATATATATATATATATATATATATATATAAGGGATGTAACGGTATTGTAAATACCGTCATACCGCAAATTAATTTTTTTTCGATATTACCGTAGTCGCATGACTCGTTAAAACTATAGGTCTTCTGAGAAAATTTGCTCAGGCGAATGAAGCGAACGGGAGGTACCGGAAACTACAATTCCCATCAGCCCAGGCTTGGCCATCATCCCTTGCGGTCTGTTGTCGCTACAGATCCAGTAATGCGGAAATGGAGTGTGCTGCTAGAAGCGGGGATCAAAAAGAGCTGGAAAACCCTAAAGCGGGTGTTGTCGCCACGCGCGTACTGAATAGTGGTGTTGTCGCGCGAGTTCTTATCAGCTGTGTTGTCGCGCGCGTACTGTAAAGCGGGGACGGAGGGTGTGTCGCGTCGCGGGGGCACTTTTGATCATTTTGGAAGGGAACTTTCTATCCAAGACTAAAAAGGGCATGTGCACTGCACAGGTTGAGTCCTGTGTGTGCACGTGCCTGCAAGTTGGGGAATACGTCCCCCAATACGATAATAATCAGTCATGGGGACTGCAGAAACACAGCACACTGTTCAGATTGATACAGACATGAGACCTCTATCTCACTCATATCTTGTCCTCTCAAGTGGGGGAAAGACAATGCACAGCGTTACCCACTGCTGTCAACCTGGGCCAAGTCATATCTCTCTTGTCCCAGAAACGTCAGTCCCAAATGAGAGTTTTTTTTTTTCTGTTGCAGGGGACATTGTAAATACCCAGAGATACCAGCTTTTACCAGATTATATTTATATGATAATTTTCCTTTAAACCCATCTCTATCTAAGTAAGTGAGTGATTAAATGTTGAATATGATGAGTTTTCAACAATACTAAGTTGAAACTTTATTTTTTTACATGGTTTAATATTTTTTTGTTATTAAAATTGAAGTTCCTGTTTCAAAGCTTACAGATAGATGACTAATTTGTATGTCATTGACACTTTTGGCACTTTTTTGGAATATTTTCATAAGTTTTGTTTTTTCCTGTAAATGATTCAATAAATACTGTACCGTGACATTCATACCGAGGTATTACCGTACCATGAAATTCTGATACCGTTACATCCCTAATACATATATATATATATATATATATATATATATATATATATATATATATATATATATATATATATATATATATATATATGATTTTCTACCTTGTATCATTTGTCACTAAATGACTTTACGTGCTCAGAATGAGCGTGATGTCACTTGCGTGATGACAGCGCTCAGAAGTTGGTTAAGCTGCTCTGTCACAGAAAGCTATAAAATGAGCGACCTGAATACAGATATAGAGGAACAAGCTTCCACAAGTAAGAATGCAGACAAAGTAGTTGATGTGGACGTTGTTCGGCTTTTTAAGTTCCGATAAACTTTTTATTTCGGCGCTCTGCAAACTGTGCGGGAGAGCGATGCCGACTAGCATCGTAAACACATCAAATAGGTTCATAAAAGTTAAAGTCAACCTGTGGCCTCACCATCCACCTTCCCGACACCAAACACAGAAGGCTGAGGCGCAGTGTAGGGTTTCGCATGTCTACACATGACTATACACATATAAATTTCTCGCATATAAACATATACTATGTTCAAAACAAGTATGACACTTGCACATATATAAATCTACTGCATGCATACACCCACATACACATGCACAGACATATAAACTCGATCCTTACATAAACTTGATCCTTGGATAAACACCCAAATTAACACACACACACACACACAAACACACACACACACACACACACACACACACACACACAAAAACTCTCTGCATGCTGGTATAGCACGCAAGGAAACTTACAAAATAAAATTCACAAATATATGTATCAGGAATCTGGTTATTTCAAAGCTGATGAAATAGAAAGAATTTGATTAATAGAGGTATTAAATCTGTTAAATAATGAAAATTTGTTATACAAAATATTAGTTTATATAAATAGACAATATAAAAAAATAGAACTATTTTATGTTAAATCTTTTAACTTAATTAGGTAATTACATACACGAAAATAGTCAGAAAGAACCCTTAAAGGACGTTTAAGATAAAAAGCAACCAGAACTTTAAATATACTCAAACAACTCTTTTCCTTTGCAAATATTAATGTAGCCTATACTCTTTTTGATTTGCTTTTTAATTATAATTATTATTCTTTTTTTTTTTTTTTTTACGATGTGGATTATGGTATTATTTTGACCAGAAATAATAAACTTCCGAAAACAGTCAAACTACTTGCTCTGCAAACAGGTGTGTTCATGACTATACATACAAATAAAAATAATAAAATGAGAAAATATGACTTTGCAACATCAAGCAGCATTAGGCATGGGCCAGTATAAGATTCTGACAGTATGATATCCTAAAATATATTTTCTTCTGAGACACTTTTAAAATATTTTTGAGCAGTAAACATGTCAGGCTAAATAATTGAAATGAATCACAGATTTCTTTACGATTTAAAACAGCCTCTTTGGTCTTTACTGCAGGAGATACTGTTGTCCTAAAAAACAAAACATTAAAAAACCTTACATATACTGTAGGAACGGTGCAGCAGGAAATGTTGGCGACTTTAAAACCTTGACTTTTCCAAACTGCGGTAAACCTTGAATATAGTTATTGCCCCATGCCTCAGCAGCATAACACTGATATTTAGGATCTAAAAATGTATTCTTTAAAAAAGTCTCAAGCAAAAAGATTCCAATGGCGCCGCCTGCTGGTACATGAAGAATATGGTCAATATTCTGCGACTGTAAAATATTTTATAACAATTAATTATTTTAGTGTCCATTTCATTCAGGATGCTAAATATTGGGGGCATCAACATTTTTTGACATACTGTAAACCAGGGTTTCTGCAGGTTTTACAAAGTTAAATTTAAGACTTTATGATATTTTTAAGACCATTATGAATGAAATTTTAGACTCATAAAGGGCTAAAGGCTAAAGAACTTTTCAAATGGCCCAGATAGAAAAGATTTTTATTTGCCCCATTAATATAAAATTTATTTTTAAAAATAAAAAAATGAACAAATGTTTTTAAAGTTTTAAAAACTATAACAAACTAAATCTATGCACAACAATCTGTCCAGGTTGATATCCACAGCAGTAAATACATGGAGCATGTTTAAACAAATGTTATTGTGAGGAAAATAATTAAACCATTATGATAAATAGAGTTAAAAAGACCTTTTTGAATAAAAAGTTGAAAGTTTTATTAAGTTGAATTGTTGGTGATTGAATTGGTTTTGTCCAGATTGGGTAGAAAAACATGAACAAAGGAAAATAAAGAAAAAATGACACAATACAGCACAATATTTCAGTAAATTTAAGACTTTTTAAGGCCTAAAATGTTAAGTCTGTTATGAGAATACTGTAGGTCAAATATCATCAGCTTAGTTAAACCTTTTATTAATTTATTGTTTTTATTTATTTTATAAAGCACCAAGGATGCTTCACAAACAGCAAAAGAACAAGAAAAGCAATAAACTTAAGAAGGTAGAGAAAATGGGAGACTAATAATACATAAAATAATGACAAAAGACATGAGAACAAGTGATGAAAGAAACTCATTCTGTCTTTTAATGAGTGCTTATGTGCATTTAGGAGAACTAGGCAGCACACATAGAGGTAAAATTGGTTTTATATTAGCAGATTCAGACTTCCCCCTTAATAATATAATTTCATAAAAGTGTTATTTGCAAACTCTTAATAGCGAAATCATATTAGCAGCAAATGACTATCAAAGTACAACATTGCTCACAGTCAAATAAACAGTGTTAATGTTGTTTTCAAGCCACACTTGCATGCTAATTCCAATCAAATATTCAAAGTAACATGGTAAACAATATAGAGACTTCTAAATGAACGAATGTGTGAATATAAAACCAACTTTACCTCTAGGCAGCACACTCAGCGCTGCAAGATGGATTTAATTTAGTATTCTTATTATTAAAATAAATCTGAATGAGGATCAAATGACTGAGTTGGTCTTTAAGAATGAAAACCAACCTGTTTGTTCCTGCAGATCTTCCTGTTTGACTGTGAATGTTTCTTCAATGTTCACATTTTCACTCTCCTCTTTAATAAACGCCATCTTTATAACAGTGTGGAGATCAGTCACTTCAGCAGGAGTTTTTCTCTGTGTTTAGACACTTTGTCCTGTTTAAAATAAATTAAACAATGAACAGAAACAAAATAACTTCTCTTCAACACTTGCTTAAACAGTTTCTTTTAATTATCAAAAAGAAATCAGGTAAAACATTTCTTTTAAAATAGAGGTAAAGTTGGTTTTATATTCGCACATTCGGACTTTCCCCTTAATAATATAATTTCATTAAAGTATTATCTGCAAACTCTAAATAGCGAAATGATAATAGCAGCAAATGACTATCAAAATACAACATTGTTCACAGTCAAATAAACAGTGTTAATGCTGTTTTCAAGTCATGTTTGCATGCTAATTCCAATCGAATATTCATAGAAGTAAAGTTCGTTTTATATTCACACATTCAGACTTTCCCCTTAATAATATAATTTCATAAAAGTATTATTTGCAAACTCTAAACAGTAAAATCATATTAGCAGCAAATGACTATCAAAATACAACATTGTTCACAGTCAAATAAACAGTGTTAATGCTGTTTTCAAGTCATGTTTGCATGCTAATTCCAATCGAATATTCAAAGTAACATGGTAAACAATATATAGACTTCTAAATGAACAAATGTGTGAATATAAAACCAACTTTACCTCTTATCAGAAAAGTTTGAGAAACCCTGCTTTAAAACACCTATTAAACTCTTTTCGGTTTCAAACAATAGCCCTCGGCTACTGATAATAAAATATTACTACGTTGTATAAAGGGTTTAAATATTATTGTCAAAAGCAGGTACATAACTTAGCATCGGATTAAAAAAAATTCTGGAACTTTAATTAAATCGGGCTATGTATATGACATTTCTGTGTGTTTGCCTCGTAAATATATAACAGGCTATATCCGTAAACATTTAAAAACACAAACCTTTCTCCAGTTGAATCGCAGCGCTAAAGCGGCGCCGCCTGATGACGTCACACGTCACGACAAAATAAAAGTCTTTATTTTGTTTCGCTTTTTTGCCAATTACTGTTCCAGTCATGACTTATTGATACATTTCTCCCATGTTTTTTACTTTATACTATTTCTGCTCTCTCTTTCTCTCTCTCTATCTCAAATTCAAAGAGCTTTATTGGCATGACTGTAAAACAAATCACAATGTTGCCAAAGCAATAACAAAATACAGAACATTCATATAGATAAAAGAAATATAAGTAATAATAAACAAACACATATACATATCGTTATATTATACATATATGTTGTCACAATAAACAAGTTAATAAAAAAAAGATTAACAAAAGTATATAATAATAAATGGTAAGGACAGAGAGCTTTAATAAGGGATAAGGGGGTTCAGCCTTTTTCTCTCATATGGTGGCATGAGGACACGTACTGTGCTGCTAGGTGGAGACACTTTTCATTTTCTCCCAAAATATAATGGAGTTTCACCGTATTTGTGGCTTGCTGGAATTGTGGTAGAATCAGAGACATTTGTGTGAAGTAAGCTTCTCTGATGCTCTGATATTTGCTGCAGTGAGTGAGGAAATGCAGCTCATCCTCCACAACTTCAGCAGGGCAGTGTGGACAGTCTGAGCTCTGGGCTCCTCCAGCTGCGCTTGTGTCGGCCCGTCTCCACACTCAGACTGTGTCCACTCAGACGGTACCGGTTCAGCAGCTTTCTCTGACTGGGGCTCTTAATGTTGGTCAGATACGGGGCCAGTTCATAACCAGGTTTAATCTGGTTGAAGCATGCTAACTTTTTTATTTGTTGTATTTTATTTTGCCAATTGACTTTATATTCCTCCTGGGTAATCTTTTCTATTTCTTTAGTCTTTATATGTTGGGACAGGGTTTGTGAATTTAGTTGGTGTTTTTCCACCAGATAGTGCATGGGGTCGCTGGCCGGATGTGCATTTCTATATATGAGGGCTTGCTGATGGTAGCTCTCTGGGCTGTAGTCTGACAGATGGAGCCAGAACTTCCCTGCTCTCTTCTGGATTTCTGAGAGCAGAGGGAACCTGCCTAGTTCTGCTCTGCAACCAAGGCTGGGTGTGCTTCTGTAAACTCCGAGGATGTTTTTGCAAAACTCCAGATGAAAGATTTCAACTGGAGTTTTTTCCCAAGATTCATAGTTTAATTTAAATGTGGGTCCCCAGAGAGTCTCTCTCTCTCTCTCTCTCTCTCTCTCTCTCTCTCTCTCTCTCTCTCTCTCTCTCTCTCTCTCTCTCACACACACATTACACATTTTAGGTGCTTTTTTGGCATGACAAATAACTGTACATTCATATTGCCAAAGCAGTGCAGCGTCGCTGTGTACAAACAAGACAGTGAAAAAAGGGCAGTAGTGCAAAAAAATATGGATATAAAATATAATACAGAGAAAACACAGAAATAAATAAAATAAAAATAGATTAATGAAATTAAAAATAAATTAATAAAAATAAAAAGATTAATAAAAAAAGATTTAAAAATAGATTAGATCTCTCTCACACACACAAACACACACTTCAGTATTTAAAGTTGATCAAAAAATTTTAATCTAAACATTTTAAGACAATTTTGAGAAACTTTTTTTTAATCCAGTTCATGATGACTTGCATGTCTACTACACATTACTTCCTATTAATATCCGAGTCCAAATCTCATCCTCATAATTATGACCCCTTATTTTCTTTTCTATTTTTACAACTTCATAGGCCTATATAGGGTTTCTTATTGTTTCATATGAATTGTCGTTTCTTCTAATCTGTTCCACATTTCCTGCCATTCTTTAGCAGTTTCTTCAGTAAAATATTTAATTTACAGAAGCATTAAAGGGGTAGTTCACATAAAAATTACAATTCTGACATTTACTCATCTTCTACTTGTTCCAAACCTGTGTGAGTTTCTTCTGCTGAATGGAAATGAAGAGAATAGGCTACAGGGTCAAAAAGCAGCCACTATATGGTTCAACAGCGCCTACTTTGGGCATGGTTGCTTTTTTCAACATTTTCTGGCACTCAAAATGTTCTTGGAACTCGATTACAATTGAACCACTAAAGTCACAGTCAAAGTCAATGTTTTTGGTTCCTTTTCTGGACTTTGAGCATCTCGGGACTCTTGCGGTGTATGACAGATGAAGGAGCTCTCTGATTTCATCTAAAGTGTCTTCATTTGCGTTCTGAAGATGACCAAAGTTCTCAGGGGATTAAAACAACAGGTAGAGGGACAATCGCTCTCGAGTGCCTAGTGCACACTATAACACACGCATTCCACCACTGCTGATATACAGCCACATTGCACTGCTTTTTTTATTTATTTATTTTTATTGCAATAACAACAGGCCATCACAACAAATAGAAATACAAAAACTGATAGCACTGCTACTCGTGATGATATTCCCAGGTAGGAGGTGACGTTCGAGCGACCTTGCGCAACGTTCCCTGAAAGTTCCTTAAAGGTAATAAAAATCCAGAACCTTTACAGAACATTAGGGATGTTCTTAAAACGTTCTCTTTTAGTCTTAAAATAACGTTACCAGTATGACTTAAGGAGGATGTTCTGTTTTGGCCATTCTATGGTCATTTAATAACGTTACAAAGAGAACCTTTCTAACATTTACAGAACGTTTCCACATGGTCCTCCTTTAGTCATATAATAACGTTTCGAATAGGACTTTAGGAGGACGTTCTGTTTTGGTCCTGCTATGGTCACATAATGACGTTACAACATAACATTTCACAGCACCTGGAATTAACACAAATGAGTTTGAAGTTACAGTGTGTCTCATCCATTTGTGATTAATGTACAAACAATTATCTACAAAGGACAAAAGTAGCAAAAATGGACAGTATGTGATAGCTTTACTGTGTTAAAAGGAAAAGGTTTTGTCAAAGAGTATCTTTTATATTCTCTTGTAAATGTCTATGCATATTTGTATGCACAAACACAAGTGATAATCAGAGGGAAAAACATCTTTGTTACATACCAGGTGAATAAGAGGCTTTCGAGAGAGCTGAGCTGCTCACACATGTTCTGTTCAACTAAAAGACGAAGGAAAGAAAACAAAATTGGCACAGAAACAAGTTACATTTTGATTGTGAAGTAAAAAAATTTAAAATGTAAAGACACTTTTGGAAAGAAATAATTGACATGTTAAGAGTGTGTTGACTGTCTTACAGAAACCAGTAAAGAGCTGCATGTGCTTTAAGAGAAATAAAGGACTCTAACTCACATAAAGAACAAGTTCAGTGATAAATAAATGACAAAAAAATGCTAATAGTTAGCTCATGTCAATATATTGACTAAACTTGACAAATAAAACCTCAATGTGAAGTTCAGAAATTGTTTCTTTCAACAAATGATAATATATCACTGTATAATAATATAAGACTTACATGACTATTATATAAGTGAATGTAGTTGTGTGTATTGAGACATCAGTGCGGCTTGAGTCTTCAATGGTCATTTGCATCTTTACACAAAGACTTCAGCCAAGCAACTCTGAGAAGCTTCTACAAAAACAACACACGACTCTTGCATTACTTTATAACCAGGCTTGGGAAAAAATAAATTGAAATGTCTTTCAAATCAAAATACCTCAACATAAGTGTGTCAATATTATCTACAACATGCAGCAGCCAAACTAAAAATAAGCTTCCATCAATAGTCCTATAAAACAAAAGCAACAAATCAAATGAAGATGGCTAAAGTCAACTTATTTTCCCAATACATCACCCTTATCCAATCACATTCCAGATCCTGTAACTTCATTGGCTTATTTTGCTAAGTAAAGAGAACAACTTTGGAGGACAAACTACGATTGTTGATTCCAACATTGGGATTATTACCAACAACAACCTACAAAGAAAAACCCACTGAGGCCACTTTTTCATCCCACTTATTCATTGAAGACTGGAAAGGTGAGTTGCACATTCTGAATTTACACTCAAATAATAACTGAATGCTGACATTATAAAATGTAAAATCTAAACATGCGTGGATGCACTGTTCAACGTTGTATTAAAGTTCTTCAGTCATTTTTAAAAGCTTCTTTACAACTTTTTATTTAGTTTTTTGTTTGTTTGTTTATTTGGTTATAAATATTGTTTTTATCCTGACAAATGGACTGTAGCCCAGTTTCAACCCAAGTTAACCTAGTTAAGTTTCAACCTATTACATATATAGGTTGGAACTTGGCAGGCAGTTTTAAAGAATTTGATGTTTCCCCATTCAAACATACAAAGAGGTGGCAACATCAGTTGAATGCAAGTGAATGAGTTAAAGCTATGGATAAAGAAATGCAATCGTTTAAAGAAAATGCAACCTCTCACCAACCTACCTGAAGGTGAAGATCTGGGGGGTAAATGCTTTTTTTCAATTAACATAAAGATTGATGGTCTTACAAATACAAAACAGAAAGCAGATAAAGTATAAAGTGGAAAATGTATCAATAATTCATGACAAAGAGTAAGTAGGGGAAAAAGCTAAACAAAAAAAGACTTTTATTTTGGCGTGGTCATATAGCTGCGCCGCTCCCGCACTGTGATTCAACTGGAGAAAGGTTTGTTTTAAAGCTTGTACACGGATGTAAACCGACTGATTAAAATTTCAGGTTGTTAATTTCATGCTAGATGTACCTGCTGTTGACAATATTATTTTAACCCTTTATACAAAGAAGTAGTATTTTACTCACAATAAGGTCTATTGTTTGAATAAGATAGGATAAACTTTATTTGTCCCCGAGAAGAAATTCTTGTCTTGTGCAAAAGAGTGCTACAACGTTGCTGTAAGCAGACAAAAGTTTAAAGTTTAAATAACTTTAACTTTTGTTAAAAAACTTTGTTAAAGTTTAAATAAAGCAACATGTAAGTGTGTAATAAGTGTTTTAATGAAGGTTGAATTTTTTAAATTGCATAATGTCATTCTATTCTAAATATACATCACTATATATAAGAAATAGAATAATGTTACTAGTTTTAATCAGCTTATTTATTTATTGTTTCTTGCTCACACTTACCTGATTTATTTTTGTTAATTACTCTCATATAAAGAAACTGTTGAAGCAAATGTTGAAGAGAAGTTATTTTGTTTTTTGTTCATTGTTTTATTTATTTTAAAGAGCCCATATTATACATGAAATAGGGTCATATCTTGGTTGTAAGGGTCTCCAACAACAGTCTAATATGCATGCAAGGTCAAAAAACACTTTCATGGTCTTATAATCTGCATTTATTTTTACCTAATTATCCCAGCGACTCCTGTATGAATCGTCCAGTGATTCATTTGTTCCCAAACCCCTCCTTAGCGCGGAGCTAATCTGCGCTGATTGGACCGATGACAGTCTGTCGCGATTGGTCGACTGCCTTCAGTCAGAGAGGGAAATGGCCAATAGCGAATCAGCAATTTAAAAAGTAATCACAGTTCATACACGCTCGATAGTGTAGGCGTGAATTTTAGCTGCCACACTATGGCGAGTGGATAGTGCCACGGATAACCGAACGAAGGAGACAGTCGTGTACTCGCCATACCACACACACACAAAAACACACACACACCTCCGGATGACAACGCTCCCGCTTCCGCCCGCGCCCGCCAGGTTTTAGCCTGAGAACCCGCTCCGTTTTCTGCCCGCCGCGCCCGGTCCCGCTAGAGCGGAGAACACAACCAAAAATCACCCAGTATACAGTCCAGACAGCCAAGCTGTCTGTATAGACACATATACACAGCACAAAGCACACAGAGCTCGTTCGTTCGTTCGTTCGCTCTCTCTCGCTCTCTCTCATACGCTCTCTCATACCAAGCAGACTCTCTCTTTCTAATTCGCATAGCAATATCCGTGATATTGCTAGACAGCCCGCTCCCGTCCCAAATTAAACCCGTTACCGACCGCTCCCGCGATTTATTCGGAAATTTATTCCCGCGGCTGTCCCCGCGCCAGATTTCTGCGGCGCGGGAATAAATTTCCGAATAAATCGCGGGAGCAGAACTCTAGCACGGAGCTCCAATGACAAAGCAGCACGCGTCGCGTTTTTAACGTGACTTTGCACGCGATAAGATAATATATCCAGTTAACCTGATACAGTACACGCGGTTACAAGTAACAAATCACAACTAAATACATTTGCAAGCTAGAGTAAACGAGGCAACAACTTTAACCGCACGTACTTACACTAGAGAAATGGAAGAAACCCATCCTGACGTCCATCAGTTACTCTTTACTGATCCTTCCTTTAACAAACTCAGATGAAGTATTCTTTGTAGCATGTAGCTTCCAGAAGTTTCCAACTGCTTGGTTATAATGCTGAGGTTTCATCTTTGGGTAGAGACTCAATATATCCATCTGCAGTGTGACTTCAATCAACCGGCATGTTTGTGTGTGTGTGTGTGTGTTTGTGGGTGTGTGTGTGTCTGGGTTTCTGCGTCAGAGGGTGGGGCCTCAGGTTTGAAATCTCCCGGGTTTGCGCGTGCACGTGAATAACTTGGTTTCGTTCGTACGTCATGGCGAAACACCTAATGAGTCGGTATCAAGGCGACTCGTTCGAAGCACTATGAGTCAACTCTTTTATAGATGAATCAACAGTTTTAAACACTGTATTCTTACAGATTTAAGCCTTAGCTGGATACTTCACTTCACTTAGAGCTGTGTTACACACTACATGGAGGGGAATTTTCAAAAACCCATAATATGGGCTCTTTAAACAGGGCATTTTTTATTGCTTTGTTAATTTTTACAGGTAAGTGTCCAAACGCAGAGAAAATATATATATATTATACGGAATGACTAGTTAAAACATGTAGTAGTAATGAATAGTTTTTACTTGAAGAGCACCTATTTTACCCCCCTTTCATAATTTAAGATAAGTCTTTTACGTCTGTAAAGTTTCAGCTCAAAACACCCATCTGATTATTTTTTATACATTTTAGAACGTTGAGATTTTCTGCTTTAATAACTTTTACTTAGTGATTAAACATTTTTTAAATTGTTTTAAAATGTTTAGAGTATAGGGTTTGATTAACTCCAAATATGTGTGTCTGTGTATGTCAGAAAGTGGAGGGAGAAATGTGTCAATAAGTCATGACTGCAACAGTAAGTTAAAAAAAAGACTTTTATTTTGGCGTGGTGTGTGACGTCATAAGCATGCGCCGCGCTGTGATTTAACTGAAGAAAGGTTTGTTTTAAAGCGTTTACGCTTTTATAAAGCGATTGATTAAGGTTTGTTTTTTTTTCATTCAGTGCTAAATTATGTACCTGTTGTTGACAATATTATTTTAACATTTTATACAACGAAGTACTATTTCACTCACAGTAATGAGGACTATTGTTTGAATAAAGATAGGATAAACTTTTTGTTCCTGAAAGGAAATTTGTCTTGTGCTAAAAAGTGCTACACGTTATAGAGGTAAAGTTGGTTTTATAGTTACACATTCGTTCATTTAGAAGTCTCTATATTGTACACAATGTTACTTTAAATATTCGATCTGAATTAGCATGCAAGTGTAACTTGAAAACAACATTAGCACTGTTTATTTGACTGTGAACAATGTTGTACTTTGATAGTCATTGGCTGCTAATATGATTTCAGTATTTAGAGTTTGCAAATAATACTTTTATGAAATTACATTATTAAGGGGAAAGTCTGAATTTGCAATTATAAAACCAATTTTACCTCTATTTACACGTTGCTGTAAGCAGACAATAAAGTAAATGAAACAAACAACACGATTAAGAACATACCTGGGGTCTGTTCTTCGTACGTGGATTACTCAGTTAGCTGGATTTGGATATTGACGATTTGACACGATCCAGGATCGTTTCGTTCTTCAAAGCTGATCCGAGAGTTGTTGTCATGGCAACAGATCTGCTAGGTCAAACCTGATCGGGAGCAGGTTCATATCATATAAACAGGATTAGATCGGCTCAGTTCAAGCAAAGATAATACAGAAAGTATGTACCGAGTTCTGATATTTTCTTACAGTAAAAGTTATATACACTTGGGAAAATAGTAAATATTTTTTAACTATATATATAAAAGTTATAGTCATTAATAAAATAAATAAAGTTATACATATTAATAAAACGTATGCAATCTGCACCCTCGAAATGAAAGTACAAAGACTGCCACCTGGTGGTGCAAAGAGAAAACGTATTGATATGAACTTTTTAGATCGCTTTAGTACAAATTGTGTATAATAGAAATGCACAATATGTGACTTTTTTTAAAAGCAATAATACATTTATGCAGTCATAAACATGTTTTGACAGTTAATATGCCAGTGATGCTTCACAAAAGTTGCAGACGCCTTTACCGATATCAAAATGCTTTTGGAAACAACCAGTTATTCTTTACACCGATTAAAAAACGGCTACTATAATAAAGAAAATCTTTTCTAAATGAAGAACTAAATACATTGATTTGCATTGAAATACATGATGAATACTCTTGTCTTGACAAATGAAAGTGTAAAGCCTGCAGCTCACAACAAATGTGAAGTTACTGCGTGCCATATTTAACAAGCCGTTTACTGCTAATTTGATGTAATTTTGCTCACATGGATAATTGAATATTAATCAGATGATGTCATTACGCTGCTGTGCCGTCAGCCAATCGTTGCATTGCTGATCATGATTTCGAGGATCGATAGATCTGTCCTTCACAACACACGCAGCGATCTTAGATCAGTTCATCCAGACATTCTAATCTGATTCGCGAACTTGTTTGGAGAACCAAATTAGCGAGAGATCAGTTATCAAGATTAAAAGATCCAGGATCTGCCAAATCATCTTAGATCATTTAAGCGAGGTACGAAGAACGGACCCCTGAATAAGGTTTAAAAAATGTTACAGAGATGTAACAGTGTGTAATAAATGTTTTAATGAAGGTCTAATTTAATGTTAGTCCATTCTAAATTTACATCAATATATGTAAGAAATAAAGTACTAGCTTTAATCTGCTCATTTGAAGCAAGTGTTGAAGAGAAGTTATCTTATTTCTGTTCATTGTTTTGCTCATTTTAAACAGGATAAAGTGTCCAAACTCAGAGAAAAACTCCTGCTGAAGCGACTGATCTACACACTGTTATAAAAATGGCGTTTATTAAAGTAGAAAGTGAAGACCTGAAGATTGAAGAAACATTCACAGTCAAACAGGAAGATCTGCAGGAACAAACAGGTTGACTTTTATTCTCAAAGACCGACGCAGTCATTTGATCCTCATTCAGATATATTTTAATAATAAGAATACTAAATCCATCTTGCAGCCCTGAGTGTGCTGCCTAGTTCTCTTAAATGCACAAAAGCACTCATTAAAAGACAGAATGAGTTTCTTTCTTGTTACTTGTTCTTATGTTTTTTGTCATTTTATGTAATATTAGTCTCCTATTTTCTCTACCTTCTTAAGGTTATTGCTTTTCTTGTTCTCCTACTGTTTGTAAAGCATCCTAGAGCACGGGTACTATATAAAATAAATAAAAACAATCAATTAAAAAAGTTTAACTGAGCTGACGCTATTTGACCTACAGTATTCTCATAGAAGATATCTGCTATTACAGTGATAGTTTTGGCTAGAGTTAGAATTAAATCATTATTATAATAACTAATTACCAGGGCTATTGTGTTTAAACAGAGTTTTTCGCAGGGTCTTAAAATGTCTTAAATTCCAAAATCTAAATCTAAAAATGCCTTAAAAACTCTTAAATTTACTGAAATATTGTGTTGTAGGTCTTAAGTCTTTTTAAACAAGTCTTAATTTTCCTTTCTTCATGTTTTGCTACCCAGTCTGGCCAAAACCCATTCAATCACCAGCAATCTATCTCAATAAAACTTTTTATTCAAAATTGTCATTTTAACTCGGTTTATCATAATGGTTTAATTATTTTCCTTACAATAATATTTGTATAAATGTGCTCCTTGTATTTACTGCTGAGGACATCGACCTGGACAGATTATTGTGCAAAGATTTAGTTAATTATAGTTTTTAAAACATTTAAAACCTTTGTGTATTTTTTTAATTATTTTTTACATTTAAAAAAAGTTTAGGTTGGAAAAAGTGTACGGATACAAGGAAAGCTTGTTTTTACACAATATAATTTTTTTTTTGCTAAGAAATATATAAAATACTGTGTTTTTATATTAATTTATTATTGTATTATTAAATGTATTTATTTATTTTTATATATAATATAATTATAGATATGGCAAATAAAACCCTTTTCCATCTGGGGTATTTGAAAAATACCTTATACTTTAGCCCTTCTTGAGTCAAAAATTTTAACCCTGGTTTAAAGTATGTCAGAAAACGTGGATGCCCTAATTTTAAATATGCTGGATAAAATGGACACAAAAAATAATTATTATTTTAAAACATTGAACTACAGTATTCTAAATTATATGATGATGTTTTAGGACGACATAAAACAAAACTAATTATAGTGGAACAATAACGTTTAGCATTGCACTGACTACAACTGGCCAACATACTAGTTTAAAAATGACTTTTGCAGTTTAAGAAATGGATTACAGCATGCTGATGATATGCAAACATTTGAGTGTGAAGTTCGTCAGTATTGACCATATACTATTTTTACAGAATGAATTTTTAGATCCTGAAAACAGTGTAAAGGCCCGCGCACACAAAGATATTTTCTGTGTTTTCTGTCGACATTTAACACCTTGTGACTATATAAAAGGGCATCAATGTGATGGTGCACACCACACGCAAATCGCCAGGCATAAAAAAGCAGAATTTTTAAAGAAACGCCTCGTGCTCGTTTTTTTATTTGATGCGCGGCGTTAAAACCTTAACTAATCAGGTTGGCACTTTTGTTCATGTGCACGGAGCTGCTGAAGTTACAGTAAACAGCACTTGGAGGCGCTCAAGCGCAAAACTGTCAATGGGAGCACACATTGAAGAAGATGCACAGAGGCGATATCAACGTAGAGCGGTTTATTGCTCTGTGAACAATAATCATTTATTCATCGCTGGAGCTGCTACTTGAACCATCCATGCTTATTCGAGTCACTAGTAACTTTAAAGGGCCATGAAACCCCCCATTTCAGCAGGATGTTTGCATACCTCTAGTTTGAAAAAAGTCAGGAAAGTGGGTGTGTCTTGCTCTATTTGGGTGGGAGTGTCGGTGGAGGTAAAATGGGCAGGGTTTGAATAAAAATGGGAGTTGCCTTTTGTGCACGCGCTTCTGACAGAGGAAAAACAAACACACACACAGGGGAGAAAGACAGTGTGTTTAATGATGGTGAAATGTTTGATATCGCAGGTCGTATAAGAGAAAAAACCTCTGCACTTCTCTGTAACTCAGATGCACTCTGAAAGTCGTGTGTAGGTCACAAATCCCCGGGTTAACATTATTATTTTGTATATTTACGTTGTCACTGTCACTGATGGGACAAACTGTAGATGGCATTTTTTAGATGGCATTTCTGCATCTTGTCGGGTATATAAAATATCTTAATGTCTTATCTAAATGTCTTTATGTAGGTCTTCATCTAAGTATCAGGACATGCACAAAGCCAAGAAAACAAAGACAAGTACAAGTGAAGTTTATTTATAAATTAATTTCGAGGATCACATGCTTATGATTACTTGCAGCTGGTTTCGCATTACTCAATTTATGATTTACCAATCAGACGATTCCTAAATCACTATAAATACCCTGAGTTCCATATCACAGCCATCTTCGTTTCGAAGAATCCCCCTTCCACCCCTACTCCTCCTTTCCTAGAAGGGTGGCACTGTTGCCTCATGACGTTTCTGTGCAGAGTTTACACATTCTCCTGGTGCTCACATGGGTTTTCTTTCCACTGTCTAAAAACATGCAACTTAAGTTACTTGACTAATCCAAATCGGCACCATAGACATACTCCTAGTAAGTAGTTATCTCTGAAGAGCAATCACCTTCTGTTCATTTGCTACTACAGAAGAGTTCTCGAGAACTCCCCTTTCGTCTTGCAAATGGGAGCCCCAGGCTCGTTAAGTGTAAACTTTTGAAATGAATGAAATCAAGTATTAAAGTATGTCATCTTGCCATCTCATCATCACTCCAGTTTACAGCAAACATGGCATTAAGCATTTGCATGTGCTCATTCATTCATTTTCCTTCGGCTTAATCCCTTTATTCATTAGGGGTCGCAACAGCGGAATGAACAACTAACTTCTCCAGCATTTATTTTAAACTGTGGATGCCCTTCCAACTGCAACCCAGTACTGGGAAACATTTGTTATATAACATAATTTATCTACAATAATGCAAACTCAGAAATATAGGCGTAAGTTATGTGTACTTGCTATAAACATGTAGTATTTGTCTCAATCAGGTTTTCAAAGCAAGTTACAAATGTTTAAATCCAGTGGAAGATGCACATGAGGCAACACAACATGAATAATCTAGAATGAGTGCATTTGATCATCTGCATTTAAAGCCACAGGCACAAAAAGAGCTTGGTTTTCCTCTGACCGCCACAATTATATTTTCTTCAAGGTATATAATCTGATTTTGAACTAAAACCTCAGACACATTCTGAGAACACCAAAGACGTATTTTACATCTTGTAAAAAAAGGTTCATAAAAGAAACCTTTTAAAGGGATACCATTTTACTCTCATGTTTTACATGTGGTTTTAAACCTTTACGAGTTTCTGGATTCTATTGAACACAAAAGAAGATATTGTGAAAAAATGCTGGCTTACTTTGTGTTCCATAAGAAAGAAAATGTTTAAAACCACATGATGCAGAGTAAATGGTAAGGTCATTTTAATATCTGGATGAAACATCCATCTTTTGCTTGTCACTTTGTGTCTTCGTACTAAAGTTAACAGTGTTTTTGTTGTTGTTTTTTTAGACCTGATGGTGTTGAAAGAAGAGACTCATCAACAGAATGAAATGGAAGAGAAACCCCAAGAAATAACGACTGATGAAAAACCCACACTGAATAAAAAGACTTCATCACGTGGAAGACCTCGGAAATCCAAATCTGCGTGTAATTTCAGCAGTAAACAGAGTAGAAAGAGTTTCAGTCAGAAGTCAAACCTTGATGTTCACATGAGAGTTCACACTAGGGAGAAACCTTACACCTGCGAACAGTGTGGAAAGAGTTTTGGTCACATACAAGGCTTTGAAAACCACATGAGAATTCACACTGGAGAGAAGCCTTTCAGCTGTAAACAGTGTGGAAAGAGTTTCAGTCAAAAGGCAAACCTTGATGTTCACATGAGAGTTCACACTAAGGAGAGGCCTTACACCTGCGAACAGTGTGGAAAGAGTTTTACTTATAAACAAGGCTTTACAACCCACATGAGAATTCACACTGGAGAGAGGCCATACACATGCCAACAGTGTAAAAAAAGCTTCTATCATCCAGGAAACTTTGCAGTGCACATGAGAATTCACACTGGAGAGAGGCCGTACACATGCCAACAGTGTGGTAAAAGCTTCTACCAATCAGGAAACTTTGCAGCGCACATGAGAATTCACACTGGGGAGAGGCCTTACTCTTGCATCCAGTGTGGAAAGAGTTTTAAGCAAAATGGCACCCTTGAAGTCCACATGAGAACACACACTGGAGACAGAAGTTTTATTTGCACACAATGTGGGAAACATTTTTCTCAAAAACATGACCTTAACATCCACATGAGGATTCACACTGGAAAAAAACCTCACACATGCACACAGTGTGGGAAAAGGTTTACTCAAAAAACAAGTCTTGACAACCACATGAGGATTCATACTGGAGAGAAACCTTACAGATGCACAGAGTGTGGGAAAACTTTCCCACATAAAAGCACACTCAAACACCACATGAAAACTCACACTGAAGAGAAGCCGTTTACATGTGTTCAGTGTGGAAAGCGCTTCACAACCAAAGCTAGCCTCAAGAATCACATGAATGGTCACACTGGAACCATAGTGTTGACATGTGATCAGTGTGAAAAGAGTCTCACACGCAAAGACTCCATCAGGAAACACATCAGGAAGATTAACTCAGGAGAGGACCCTTTTAGATGCAGTGAATGTGGAAAGGGCTTTAAACATAAAAGAAGCCTCAACACTCACCTAAAGCTTCACATTGGATAGCAGAGTCCCCAAAATTGAGGCCTTTTCCACACAAACACTGGTATATTCAAAACGGCAGCTTTTTCATGTAGTTTGGCTGTCCATCCAAGTGAAGTTTATTTATACTTCTTTTGAGAGGATCACATGCTTATGATTGTCTACGGCTGGTCCTGCATTAGCCAACACATGATTTACCAATCAGATGATTCCTGACTCACTATAAATAACCAGAGTTTCTTACCAGGACAAGTGTGAACTTTTGAATACATATCAAGTTTTCTGAAGATGAAACCCTTTGAACACCTGCAGGGCTTCAAGAACCCAAAATAACTCTATATGTTGATAGATTGTATGACTTGTTTCATATGCAAACAAGTATTTGCATCTGAAAAGGTGTGAACCAAATGACCTACAGGAACTCAAGAGTTGTGACCCAACCAAAGAAGTAGGCCGATCTCCGAGGGTTACATCCTTTGTTATAAAGTAATGTCTCACTTTGGGTTAAGTTACCAATGAGTTAACATCGCTGCTGAGGAACTGCACTATTCATTGTCTTCGATAAAGTCTTCTCCCCGTAAGAGCTTTGGTCAGCTTACTTATTTTATGTATTAAAGTCATCTATGTAAAAATTAATTAAGCTGTATTCCTCCTCTTCCCATCTACTGTGTGCCACCACTCAAGCTAGATTAGCAACACCTGTGTTTTGCCCTATAAAAGTTTGTGTGTAAAAAGCTAGTGTGTTCAGTCTTGAGCCTTTACTGCCCAGTGCTCGCCCGATTCTCTTGAGAAGCTAAGTGACACTTTATTTTTATTGTTGTTGTTATTGTTTTTTTTTTTACCCTTGTGTCAGATTTGTTTTGCCTGTTTACTGGAAGCTCTGCTTCCGTCATTTCTGTTGTACTTTGTATTCTATTTTTCAAATAAAGATCAGTTGTTTCTTGTTTCTGAAACTAAACGCCTCAAGTTCCCTTTTTAATTTTGTGCTCTTGGGTTCATATGTTGAGGAGTTAGCTCAGCTGGGAAAAGCCCCAGCTTTGAGTCCAAGAAACTGGGTTCAATCCTCAAATGAAACCAACATGTAACATTCTATACATTGACAAGCCGTCCAAGAACGGTTAAGCCAAATACAGCAAAATCTAACAATGTGTTTCAACCTATTATGAACCGATAACCATATTTGTGCACATTCCACACTTCCGAATTGTTTATTAATTTACTTATCAAACATCAAATGAGGCATCCAGGGTGATTTTGCGAGCCCTTTTACTCGCTCTGGAAGAGTACAGTTCTTGAAGTGTTGGCAGGGAAGTGCCAGTAGCTGCATTTCCACTATCGGGCCAGTGCGAGCCAGGGCTTTTATCGGGCCGGGCCAATCGCCCGGGAGATGAGTAATGAGGCCAAAATTATGTTGCGTTTCCACTGTCGGGCTAGTAGTCGCAGTGCGTCCCCAGAAAGACCCACGAATCAAAAACAAATTAAAAACCAATTAAATGAAGACAACAGAAACAAACAAATGACACGTTACTGTACAGCAGTACATTATGTTTATAAGCACAGACCTGTGTATTACCATTTGTAACTGATCTGCTTTTCACTCAATAACTTCAAATGACACCAAGCGCTGCTTTCCTCCACTTTATTTAGTTCTGCAGAAGACAATTAAACACAAACACGTTGTCTTTTGGCTTTACTGCACATTCCACCCCCTCATCAATACAGAGCAGCATTGTGAGGTCGAATGAATTATTTTCTTAATAATTTATGTAATTACATTTGGTAAATTTGACAATTTATACACAATTACACACATAATCTCTTATAATTTTACACTTTGAGAAATTATCAATTTAAAATGTATAGGAAAACACTTTTTTCCTCTACAGTTACAACAAAATGAAAATTTCTTTATCACTAGAAACCAGACTTAACTAGATACAAAAATGTGTAAAAATTACGCACAACAGAGCCACCTGGTGGACAAAGTTCAGCGTTTCTCCCACTGTAGGAGACCTTTCACTAAGTCTCTGTGGCGCAATCGGTTAGTACGTTTTGCTGTTAACTGAAAGGTTGGTGGTTCAAGCCCACCCAGGGAGGAGTTAAGCATTTTGCTGCCTTGCAACTGCTAACACGTGCACTGGGCATACATCATGAGCCATATTCTGTCCAGCGTTGCAAGATGAAATAAGGATTAAGCAGAAGATTTTCATGGGTAGGGAAGGTATTGATGTAAACGCTAACTAGCTCGTGAACAAAGTTCTTACCAGCCTGGCTAGCTCAATCGGTAGAGCATGAGACTCTTAATCTCAGGGTCGTGGGTTCGAGCCCCACGTTGGGCGTTTTTGTGACCTTTTTGTCTCTCTTTCAGCAAACTTTCATTTGGGTTCATGTAGCAGACCTTTAGAGACAAAGTTCAGCATTTCTACCACTGTAGGAGACCTTTTACTAAGTCTCTGTGGCGCAATTGGTTAGCGAGTTCGGCTCTTTACTGACAGGTTTGTGGTTCAAGCCCATCCAGCGATGAGTTAAGCGTTTTGCTGCCTTGCAACTGCTAACATGTGCACTGGGCATAGATCCTGGGCCACATTCTGTCCAGCGTTACAAGATGAAATCAGGATGTGGCAGAAAATTTGTATGGGTAGGGAAGGTATTGATGTAAAGAGTGTCTAGCTCTTGAACAAGGTGCTCACCACCCTGGCTAGCTCAGTTGGTAGCAGTGGTGGTAAGAGTACAAAAAAATTGTACTCAATTACAAGTACTGTTACATTGCTGAAATTGTACTCAATTACAAGTAAAAGTACTGGTGTTAAAAAGTACTCAAGTAAAAGTACAAATTACTCTTCGTAAAAACTACTCAAATTACAAAATTACAAATTACTTTTTTAGCTTGGCGGTATTGGTGGAATTATCCATAAATCCGGAGTCAGACAAGATCCAGGCAGTAAAACACATTTTACATAACACATCTAAAGATACTATAAACACTTTTTAAACTGTGTAAACAGCATTAATTATAGATTATAATTATAGAGCACCTATAGAGGAAACCCATGCCAACATGGGGAGAACATGCAAACTCCACACAGAAACACCAACTGACTCAGACAGGGCTTCAACCAACAAACTTTTTGCTTTGAGGCGATAGCGATACCCACTGCGCACCATGATTATTTTACAAAAACAATGTTTTGCTATTTTGAGTATAAAGATAACAGAAATATGCACAAATGCACGACTTTTTATCATTTCAAATGATGCCTCTTTTATCTGTACGATCAATAGATGATTTTATATATAAAAAAAAAACTCTTGCAAATTATGGAGAAACTTTGTTAATTACCTAATTCGCGAACTGAACCGTCAGAAACCACAAAACAACACTGCCTAGTGCCTAAACATATTATTAATAAATTAAATATCACACAAATTAAGTTGTCTTCTTACCATAATGTTTTTTTTTTCAGATTATAGACTGAAGTCTTGTAAAAAAAAAAAAAGGGTTTCTGCAGATATCATAATGTCAAATTTAAGACTTTTTAAGACTACGTCATATCTTTAATATTGTTCAAGATTTTAAAAATAATTATTTTTCATTATTTTTATAATTTATTATGATTACAAAGTTGGGTGACGGGGTGGGGCAGTGGGTAGCGCTCTCGACTCAAGGCAAAAAGGTCGCTGATTCAAGCCTTGGCAGGGTCAGTTGGCATTTCTGTGTGGAGTTTGCATGTTCTCCCCGTGTTTGCATGGGTTTGCTCAAGATGCTCCGGTTTTCCCCACAGTCCAAACACATGCATTTTAGGTGAATTAGGTAAGCTAAATTGTCTGTTGTTGTAAATGAGAACGGGTTGCAGCTGGAAGGGCATCCGCTGTGTAAAACATATGCGGGATAAATTGGCGGTTCATTCCGCTGCGGCGACCCCAGATTAATAAAGGAACTAAGCCAAAAAGAAAATTAATGAATGATTATAAAGTTTTATAACTTTTCAAGATTTTTTAAATCAAAGTTTGATGCATCACTCACTTTAGTTTATATCACGGACAGTTCTACCTGTTAAAGTTAAATATCAATGACAACAGAACATGGGTTACTCTACAATTATATTTTTTATTCTGGCAAGAATAATAGCAAAAAAAATTTTTTTTTGCCCACTCAACAATTGACACATTATTGTCTGGCTAGTTTCTGTCCTCTACTAATGAGTTGAAAAGGCAATAATGGTCCAACAATCCTGTCCATCATCACCAATAAAGCCTAGAAATTGGGCTTCAGTATACTGTAAGCTGATGGGTTCATATATTATTTTCCAGTTATCAAATACTTAATTTGTTACTTAATTTTTGTTACATTGCTTTAACTTCAAAATGATCCATCAGTGTAAAACCTATAAATGGTGGAAAAACATATTCTGTAATCTTAAAACCACCTGGGTCTCCACTTTTGCCATGGCCTCTTTTTTGTTGTAACAAACTTATCCCCCAGGTTTTTCCAAACTTTAACAAAACACTTCCTTTCCATGGCTGTTGCAATTTCTAGCCAAGAATTATCGGTCATCTGGTTATCTCTTCGTCCACGCATACAGTCGTACTGTTACAGACAAAATCTCTTCAAAGTGATTCAAATTCAACTCAAATCAAGCGCGGCGCCGCGCGAACTGTTCACCCGAAATCATGTCGCGCGCATCCAAAGTGAACCTCCGCAAACACGGCGATGACGTCACATTTGCCGCGCGCACTGAGCTATTGCATGCTGGGCTTATTTGTAGTTTTAATACTGCAAATTACAATAGGACTAGTGAAATAAAGAACTACACCACCACGAAACAAAGCAACAACAAAAAATAATTTAAATGAGCATTAGAAGTAGCGTTACAATGTACATCGGATAAATAAGACATGTGCAAACATATTTCAGATCTAGAACAGCGAATTTAAGACTTTTAAGGGCTAAAATTTAGATGTTTATATTTTAG
The DNA here is from genome assembly GCF_052040795.2 of Danio rerio. NCBI lineage: Eukaryota > Metazoa > Chordata > Actinopteri > Cypriniformes > Danionidae > Danio > Danio rerio. The sequence goes on along the minus strand of NC_141024.2, from coordinate 80,399,920 downwards.
ACATTTTAAGACCCCACGGAAACCCTGTAAGCCGGATGGCACAGCAGAGGGCAGGTTTCATCCACTTATTTTTGCGCTTTTTGGATATGCACATAAAACGGTTGATGGAAACGCTATAATGCGCATATATTTTGAAAATGTGTGTGAATGGACAAACCAGCAGGCTAAGCACATTGTAAAACATCTAAAGTGTTGTTTTGGTCATTCTAAACCACCTCAACCATTTCAGTATTATATTATATTAATAATGACCTCCAGAATTGTCAAGAGTTACTGCACTCCGTGTCTCGCGCCTTCAAACGCCAGCGCGCGTTCACTGCGTGCAGGATTGACTTCTGATGCGCAAGTCACTTATTAAATGAAGATAATTTATTCACGCAGCTGCTCCTACTGATGCTAATTCTGTTTTTACTTTTGATAATTGTCGCCAGTTAATCAGAAGGTGGCAATTTTGTTCTCTTTGACTTGATGGACAGAAACGCTGCTTTATTTGCAGTCTTTTATGCGATATTCCAGTTTTGGGCATATATTTAATAAGCATTTTAGATGATAACATAGCTATTCACATCAGCACATCTGTCCTCTTTCTTCCCTATGTACCTGTAGGTGAACAGCTCCTCCAGGTGTGGCAATGGGCATTCATCCTCTGCTATTTCTTCCTCATTTCTTCTGTCTTAAATCTCCATATGTCAATTGATAACTTTGTGACTGTATGATGACGGTCACGTAAATCTGCAGTAGCCTGAACTTGTTTTTCGGTTCAAATAATGTACCAGGCTTTTCATTGGTCCGTTAAGATCAGCTTTTTTTATTGGCTACCGAAATGCTGGTCAGTGCGTGGCTGAAATATTAATTTATTGACAGTACTCTGTAACGAATTGTGATTATAAAAGTAACAAAGTAGATTACTCAGCTTAATTTGTACTCAAGTACAAGTAAAATTACAGGCTTAAAATTCTACTCATGAAAGTACAATTACACCAAAAATGTACTTAATTACAGTAACGTGAGTAGTTGTAATTCGTTACTCCCACCACTGGTTGGTAGGGCATGAGACTCTTAATCTCAAGGTTGTGGCTTCATCCCCCACGTTGGGCACTTTTGTGACCTTTTTGTCTCTCTTTCAGCAAAATTTCAATCGAGTTTATATAGAAGACCTTTAGAGACAAAGTTCAGCATTTCTGCCACTGTAGGTGACCTTTCAATAAGTCTCTGTGGTGCAATCGGTTAGCGCGTTCGGCTGTTAACTGAAAGGCTGGTGGTTCAAGCCCACCCAGGAACGAATTAAGCATGTTTCTGCCTTGCGACTACTAACATGTGACCTAGGCATAGATCCTGGGCCATATTCTGTCCAGCGTTGCAAGATGACATCAGGATTAAGCAGAAAAATTTTCATGGGTAGGGAAGATATTGATGTAAATGGTAACTAGCTTTTGAACAAAGTCCTCAGCGACCCTGCTAGCTTAGTCGGTAGAGCATGAGACTCTTAATCTCAGGGTCGTGGGTTCGAGACCCACGTTGGGCGTTTCTGTGACCTTTTGTCTCTCTTTCAGCAAACTTTCATTCGGATTCATATAGCAGACCTTTAGAGACAAAGTTCAGCCTTTCTACCACTGTAGGTGACCTTTTACTAAGTCTCTGTGGTGCATTTGGTTAGCGTGTTCAGCTGTTACCTGAAAGTTTGGTGGTTTAAGCCCATCCAGTGACGAGTTAAAAATGATCCTGCCTTGCAACTGCTAACATGTGCACTCAGCATAGATCCTGGGCCATATTCTGTCCAGCGTTGCAAGATGAAATCAGGATGTAGCTGAAAATTTGTATGGGTAGGGAAGGTATTGATGTAAATGGTAACTAGCTCTTGAACAAAATCCTCAACAACCCCGCTAGCTTAGTTGGTAGAGCATGAGACTCTTAATCACAGGGTCTTATGTTCGAGCTCCACGTTTGGGTGTTTATGTGACCTTTTTGACTCTCTTTCAGCAAACTTTAATTTGGGTTCATATAGCAAAGTTCAGCGTTTCTACCACTGTAGGTGACTTTTCACTAAGTCCTTGTGGCGCTACCTGGATCAGGATCGTCTGTCTCAGCCTCTCTCCTCGTCCAATTGTTGCGCTTGCTCTCCATTGTGAGAATGGACGAGAGCCAATCACCGCACTCGCTCTCCATCGAGAGAATGGACGGGAGCCAATCGCCGCTCTCGCTCTTTATTGTCAGAATGGATGAGAGCCAATCGCGTCGCGGCATATGCAAATGAATAACAACACCGCTGTATTCTCATGAGTGCACAGCACAATATAACAGATCAAGGTAAGTTCTTTTTGTCATCATTTAAATCTACTGATAAAAGCTGTTTTGTCGATTGTAGTCTTTTGTTATGTCACAGTCTTGGCCTCCTACACTGATTTATTATTGTATGACAAGAGTTTTAACAAAAGTCACCCTAAGTTCACAGTTTTGTGCATAGTGTTATGCGCATAGGTCACGACCCGCACCCTGTTTAACATTACAGACTTTTGATACGGTTGTAGAAATCATTGATTTGTTCCCACGTGTGTTTAATTTAAAGGGGTGGTCCACTATGATCTCATATTTTAAACTTTAGTCGATGTGTAATGTAGCTGTGTGAACATAAACAACATCTCTGAATGTAAAAAGTTCTAAGTTCAATGCAAAGGGAGACCTTGGTTTTTACAGAGTTAGCTTAGCAAATCCTACAATGAACAAATTTTAGGGACTACAAAAAAATACTTCCGCCTCCTGTGACATCACAAGTTCATTTACTGCACATCCCACACTGTGCATGCAGGTAAGGGCCGTGGCCAGAAGCACTTTAACGTTATAGCGAGATGAAGCTAAAAATGCGTCTAAACACGGCTGTTTCCACAGAGCTTCGTCTGTTTCTGTATTTAGGCTTCCAAAGGACATGACACAAAGACACAAGTGCCTTCAGTTCAATATTAAATATCTTCCAGAAAATTATAAAATACTCAGCAAGCATGATTTGACAAAACAGCTCCAGAATCTCTCCCAGTTCAGTGCTGGACTCGGCTAAAATCTCCTCAAAGCAAAAGTTGTAAGCTACAAGTAAGTGTTTTTATTTGTTAAAATTGATCATGACATGTACAGTGTCTAGCATTAACGGTATGCTGTAGCAATGATGTAAACAATGCGAAATGCTGCTTTGCGGGCAAACGATTTAGCTACAAATTCATATCTATCAGCCAAACTGCTGTAACACACACTCACTCCACCAGCATGTTCGTGTCTCTTATGTGTGTGCGCACGGGACTGCTGATTGTCTTCAGGCAGCTTTTCCATGTGTTTCACATCTCAGATAATGAAGTCGCAAAAGATATGTGGATGATTCATATTACTTAAACTTGCATATTCCGGATACTCGTGAAAGACGTCATAACGCATAAAGTTAAAAAAAAATACAGATTAGCTTACCTGACTAGTGGTCACAGCAGAATAATAAATCAAGGCTCAACAGGTAGCATAAACAAAGTATGGGGAGAAAACAGAATAAACGAAGGCTGAAAACAAAAGGAGCACCACTCCACGTCTGGACGGACGCTTAAATCCCCGTCACTGAAACACTGCAGAGCGAGCTCTTAAATCGCCAACAGTCAATGGTCTGCAGGTGCGGAGGAATCAACTTAAAATCAAAACACAAACAGATACAAAATACTAGAAGGCGACAAAGTAACATAAATAAATAAATAATAAATACATGGACATGTAACATCCACGTTTCTAATAATTGCTTATGAAAGGTTGATCATTTAATGGGAAGTTTAGTACATTTGGAGTCACAAGAAAGCAAAAAGTTTAATTCAAGTTCAAGTTCTATTTATTTATATAGCACGTTTCCAACTGCCACAGGGCTGCACAAAGTGCTTTACAAAGAGAAAATAAACACATGATGACACAGCATAAAACAGTAAAAATAGCAATAGGCTCATAATTGGAAGGAACATAGAAAAATTATCAATAAAAGAGCAAAAATATAAAATATTAAAGATAATGATAAAATATTTTTTCCTAATTAAAAGATGCTACCACAGTTGACCAACACTAAACACAATAGAGAACATGACCGTTTTAATCCAGCACATTTGTCAAAGAAGAGATTTGTAATATAAAACCAGTGAATGACTTTGGTAAAGGCAATGCTTCATCCAATTCATTTTAAACATTGTCAAATCAAGAACAGTGAGTCCACCTTTAGAAAAGCTTATTGTTTTTCTTTTGACATATTCTGTCCTGTTTTTCCAGATGAACTGAAATACAGCCCTATCAATCTCTGTACACATTTCGGGATTAGCATATACTGTAAGGAGAGAGCGGGATAGACCAGCCTTGATATTCCTTCAGCTTTGGAAAGTAGAAGATGTCCATGGATAGTCGGGTTCCTCTGAGACCAGCAATTAAACACAGTTTTGACTTTCTTTAAACATTTAGAAAAGTTCTGATCCTTTCAGAAGAACATTTATTAATTGTAATACCTCAATATGTGATGGTGTGCCTGACCCTAATTCCACAAACATCTGAGATATCACAATGAAGAATTGTCAACAGATTTTTCTGATTAACAGAAAGGCCAGAAGCATTCGACAATCATTGTAATGGCTGTGATATTTCATGGACTTGTTTTTATTATGTATAGAGACACATGCATCATCTGCACTATTTGAACACCTTCAACATTTGAGCAATTGACCACATAAAGATTAAGAAGCTCTGCAACCACCAGAAACTGAAAAGGGGAAACAGGACAACCTTGTCTGATTCCTCTTCCAATGACAAAACGTGGAGAAGCTCCATGAGGCAAAGACACATTACTAGTGAAGTCTATATACAGAGTCTGAACAGTTCTCACAAACTCTTGACTAAAGCCAAAATGCTTCAAAGTGTCTGGATGAAGGGATGCTCGACAGCGTCGAAGGCCTTGTAAAAGTCTAAACACAAAATGAGAGCATCATCGTTCACCAACTCTGAGCAATCTAAAAGGTCTAAAACAAGACGGATATTATTGAAACATGTCAATAATAATCACGTCTCCACATTAAGAGTATCAAGGTCTTTCTTCAGTGTATATAAATTTGAAGAAGATTTCTATTCTCTCAGTGTGTAGTATTTTCTAAGTGTGAAGCAGTTAATTTTCTCTTCTCAAAATGTATGTAGTGTTTGCAGCAAACATGCCTGCATGTGTTAAAAATACTGTGTAATATGAGTATGCCTGCTCAGGAGCAACACTAGGAGAAGGCCATTACTGAATGGCTGATTGTGTAGAATAACTGAATATGTAAAGCACTGATCATATATGTTAAATACTTGTATGAAGCTATATGTTGCAGAAGTTAGAATGAGTAACATATTATCAAGTTATTATCCTATCATAACAATGTATGTAAACACTTAGTTCCTTTGCATAAGTTGGATCTATACTTTGCTGACATAGACCTGTAACATCTCTGTTGACATGAGCTAGTGGGCTGAGAGCCAAGAATAGCAGGACCCCTTAGACTAGAAAACCTATTAAAAATGGTCAAGAGTTAAAAAGAGACACAAAGGGGTGTGTCAAATAATCCTGTATAAAGATTATGGAGAACAAAGATACTTTAGAAGGAGCAGGAGAGACTTTGGAAGGTGTCCAGGAGAGACTTCAGAATGCTCTGGGGTCTGCTCTGCTCTTTCTTGGCTTTATTATGGAGAATAAAGTCTATTGTCTGATATTCAAAACCTCCGGTCTGATAATTTCTAATTGATGAGAAGTTGAATTCACGACAAATGGCACCCAACGTGGGGCTGGACAGAGATGGACAGGTGACACTGGACATGCTGGGGCTTGGAGGAAAAACACAAATATGTGGCCACGATAAAAAAAAAACGGTAAGCAATTTTAAGCTTGTACGTTTGTGTTTTTTCTACCAAGGACCTGCTTGTAATGGTAAAAAGTCACTTGAACTGTTTCTCCAGCTATAAAGAACTACAAATAAAACTAAAAAAGTAAAAAGATATAAAAGGAAACAAAGGGGTTTTGAATACCAGAAGAAAATAACAATTTGCATGCAAATGATCTGTGTTTTCCTAAGAGGGCCTTGACGGATAAGATAAACATTAACTAGTAACTGTTACTCATGTTTGGGAATTTTTTTAATGATGAAGAATATGCCTAGAGCATTTTTAAGTTTTAAGAGGAAGTTCTTAAAGTGTGGTGACAGTTATGAGATTAAAACAGATTAATAAAGTAGAGAGAAGCGCGCAAAGACCTCGGAGTACCCGTTCTGTTTTAATAATAATAAATATTATTATTCAGGAGGCTGGGGGAAAAAAGGCAAAAATCCTGTGAAATGCTATTTTTACTGAAGAGCAGTAAAGAGAGGAGCAGAAGTAACAGGTCACTCAAGAGGAGTGTAGTGTAGTGTATTTATTTAATTGTAAGTATTTGTGTATTTGTCTGTGTTGGACTGAAGATACTGGTATGCAGAAGCTACCACCCTTGCTCTAGAGAGACTAGAATAGAGGTGAGGTTCAGGCTACACAGCGTAAGATATGAGTTAGGATGAGTGAGAAGTATGATTGTGTTTAGAAGTATGGTTGCAATAAGAGTGAGTTTAAAAGAATTATCATTGTTATATTATAAGATAAAAAGGACTGCATATGTTGTGTGATTTAAGAACAATAAGATAGAGAGTGATGCGGTTTAGGGAAGAGATTTTGATACAGAGGAGGATTAAGCCTTATAAGATTCATTGAGATCATATTGCATTTGAAAGACACAGACTAAAAAGAAGAATATACTAGTTAAACATTTTTCTGAATAATCTCTGTGTGTTTGAAGTGTTTTAAGTATGAACTAGGCAAAGAGGGGACTGAAATTCCTGACATGTCGACAGTCTATAAGAAGGTCTGGTTCAGGAGTGGTAAGAATCTGTCTATTTTAAGAACAAAAGTTTCACAGGACAGATAGAAGCTAAAGAGTAAAGATATATTATAAGGTATTAAATAAATAGAAATATTATAAAGTAATATAAGGTAAATGAAATAAGGAATTACCAATGATAGAATTAGATTTAATAAATAGAGTTGTGTAATAAAAAACACAACTAGAAGCTATATTAATAAATATTAAGAAATAAAAAACTGAAGCATAGAAATTACTACATATGGATATAAATAGTTATATTGATCAGGAAATAAATTTATTAATCAGTATGAAAAAAATCGATTAGTTAATAATTTGAGTAAATAAAGAAATAGAAGAAAAAACTTTAATGAATATTGATTAATTGAAGAGTTAATGATCTAATGTTTAAGGAAAATAAGTTTAAAGAAAAATGAATTAGGAAAATCTATGAGACAAAAATGCTAATTTTTGAAAGGGAAAAGAAGCATAGGAAAATGGAGAAAAAAGAAGTCCAAACATTGTTTAATAGAATAAAAAGAGAAGATGTTTAAAAATATATATTAAACAGATAGGATAAAAATTACAAAAAACAGTAACATTTTGAAGAAAACAAGATTTAGCTTTAAAAGATATAATTATGTTTAAGTGCACTAAAAAATTGTTGTGGCTTAAGTTGACTTGTCATCTGTCTTAAAGTCAGCTACAGGCTGTCATGTGAGCCAACAGCTATTTGTAGTAAAAGCAGTGATTCAGATGTAAAGCATAGACACTGAGGAGACATTAAAGAACATCATAGAGTGAGTTCAAAAATGTTGTAGTTAATATTTGATGTACTTAAAAAGTGATTTTTAAATTGCATTTCTGATAGGAAAAATGCTTTAAGTTAACAAATATGTGGAGTTAAATTAGTACTATGAACTCTAAGCTATTGCAGTAAGGATTTTGTACAGTTATATCAGATGTAAGCACCATGAAGTGCTGGTGAATTAAAAACAGAAATGTTAGAGAAATTACATAATTTAATGTAACTAGTGAGGAAGCACTAGAATAAATTAATAAAAAAATAAGTGAAGCACAATCTGAAGCCAAAAAAAAAATATTATAAGGACATTTAACAAATAGAAAATTAAGCATATTTACATATGATAAAAATTATTGAGAATTAGAAAAAATAAGTTGTTAAACAGCAAACAAAAATAAATTAATTAATGAATTAATAAAAACTAATTGGATAAAAGGAGTCTTTATTTGAGGAAGGAAAAAATGGGAAAGAAGAAAAAAAAGAAAGAAAGAAAAAAAGATTTATTAAGTCATGAGCTAAATTCTATATATATTAATTAAGAGGACATAGGGATGAACTTTGGGGGACTGTAGTCTCGTACCTACCAGACATCTCTGAGTGTACTGGCAAATGGAAAGGTGTGTGAAAAAACACAAAGAGCAAAATGGCTGTGGACACTTGTGACATGAACTTTATGCCCAGGATTTACTGAGGACTGAAACAGCTACATTTGTTCAGAGACATTCAAAAGAGACACTAACAAGAGACTGATGAACTGACCAAAGAGAAAAAAACGCTCCACCAGAACTTTACATCAGCTGAGTCAAAGAAAGAAGCCAGCCCAGAGAGAGAGGGGGAAAAACTGTGCCCTGATATGAACGAATGTCAGGACACCACAGAAGCACCAATCTGTGAGCTGGTTGTCTCAGGTTGCGAGAGGGGATAGTCTGACAGTCCACCTCAAAGTAGCTCCTATAGTCCAAATTAAGTTCAAGCATTACAGAAGGAAAATTAAGAACAAAAGTGTAGCTACCCATTCTTGTATTAAATCAGACTCCTGTCAATTTGAGAGAAATTATTATCATGCAAATTTTTAAGTAAGAAAAAGTGTTATAAGGTAATTTCAAGGTGAAACTTTAAATATTGAATGATATATTATGATGAATGTTAAATAATTTAGGTTTAAGTTTTAATAGGTTTAATCATAAAAGTCCTTAAACATAGAATGATAAATTACAATGCAGCAGATTGACTAAAGAAAAAGAAAAAGCTTTTGATAAGGCAATAAATAAATAGGAGAATAAATAAGAATGGAATTAAGTATTTAAGTTAAAACTAAGTAAAAGAAATATCTTAGCATAATCTTATTGTGAATGACTGTGAAGTAGCCGGGCTTCTTCCCTTCATCTCTGGCGACCGCACTGGTTCACACACACCCACAGACGCTCACAGACACGCACATACATACGCACATACATATGTCTACTCACCTCTCCTTTTCCTCTCAGTATGCTGCTAGTGACAAAGGGCCCTGTCATCTTGCACGCATCCAGTCATCATTCCATATCTCCATTTTCCCGCAGGTTAACATTAAGCATACATTTACACACACCTTTGTGTTCGTGTCTTTGTGTTTTTGTTTCGTCATTTGTCCGGGAAAGTTGGTCTTCAGTGTTGTGCCGGCCAAACCGAGCGAGCGAATGGCGCCGGCCGCGCCATGGCAGCACCAATCACAGAAGCGCCAACCGTACCAATTGTTTGTGTTTGTAGGGTACAGCCAGCGTTGTAGCGGAGCGATTTATATGTCTTTAAACCTCTGTTTGTTGGTTGTTTTATGTATGTATGTATGTCAGATATTATTAGTAGCTGTGTGCTTTTTATATTTAGAGATGCCACATTTAAATGTTTAATGGTGTGATGTAGAAGTTTACCTGAATTACCTGTTTATGGTATGCTCCAAAAAGGGGGCGGAGTCTAGCCTTTAAAAGGAGACGGCAGACTCAGAAACGGGGTCAGTTTACCTGGCTAGCGAGCGTGTTGTGGCAGAACCGTAAGCAATTCCCTTTATCAATCTATTGTCTGTGTGTCATGGTCTGTCACCTGCATGTTGTCACAGTCATTCGTGTTTGTTTTCTCGTAGCACATGGCATTGTTTTGACAGCGCGCCATGTGCTCCACTGCCTCACTCCACCCACTTATCAGGTTACTCATTAGATCATTATTTCATTATTCGCACCTGTCTCTAGTCTTAGCCTTATGAGTCTCCCTATTTATTCTCCTCTCTGTCATTGTCTTGTACCGGGTCGTTAGTGTGTTTACCTCACGCGGTGGCCTCTTAGATCGTGTCCTGTCTTGTATCCATTTTTGACTCCAGTGCCAGTTTTTTGATTTCGATTTTGTGGTTTGGACTGTTTCCTGTTTTTTCCCCTTTTATCAGATCGCCCTCGCTGCTATCAGTTGTGGCAGACGCTTCCCTCTCCACTTCCTGCTTCAGCCTTTTCTATCCCGCCCACCAGCGATCTTCTCCCTCTCTGGCCGCCTTGTATCCCGCCCGGGCGCTTTCACTTCGGCGGCTGATACTGCTGTGTTTCCCGTTTGACTGGAGAGTTGGACCACCTTGCGCCTCCTGCTGGAAGCACTTTACATTGCCCTTCACCTGAGTTACCCATTTCCTGTTTTTTGACTGAGAGTTGGACTGCCGTGCGCCTCCTGCTGGAAGCACTTAGTATTGCCTGTAAATATACCTTCCGTTTTTGCCCCTTTTTGACTGGCGACTTTGGATCGCTGAGCGCCCTCTGTTGAACTTTCTTTATTTATTTTTTACCAGTATTTTGTGCTTTTTCTGTGGCATTTACAGCACCCTGTGCTGAGAATTTTTTGTTGTATAATATCCCCTCTGCAGGCCACTTTAGTAATAAATAATTCTGTTTTTCCCTGCATTTGATTCCTCCTGATTTTTTATACTGACACTTGTATGACAGAACGACCCGGTCAGAAGATGGAATCAGCAGGTTCTGACCAGATGCGCAATGCACTCGCCCAACAAGGTGCACTTTTGGGCCAGCACGCCACCCAGCTCAACACCACCTCCAGAGAGGTCGAGATGCTCACTGCCCAAGTGGTCGAGCTCAATGCCCGAATTGAGGAGCTCCAGCACAACGTCACAGTACCCAGGCAAGCTTCTTCTTCCCCCACCACACCCCATCATGACCCAGAGCCCCATGCAAACAACCCTCCACCCTACGATGGGGACCCCAACTCCTGCCGGGCCTTTTTATCACAGTGTGCCTTAGTTTTTGCCCTACAGCCCCGCCGATATGCCTCTGAGGCATCCAGGGTGGCATACGTCTTGACCCTGCTCACTGGGAGAGCACGTGAGTGGGGCAGCGCTGTTTGGGATGCCAGGGCACCCTTTTGCCACTTTTTCGAGGACTTCAGGGAGGAAATGATCAAACTTTTTGACCGGTCTGCACAGGGTGATGAGGCGGCTGCCCGCTTGGCACGACTATCCCAAGAGGGCCACTCCGTCACAGACTTTGCAATCCAGTTCAGAACTCTAGCTGCCTCCTGTGATTGGAACGAGGGGGCCCTACGTTCCAGATTTTTTGAGGGCCTGAACGAAGAGATCCAAGATGAGCTTTCTTCTCATGAGCTCCCCCATAACCTTGAGACCCTTATTAACCTGGCACTCCGTGTGGAGGGGCGCCTCCGCCGCCGCCGCCACTGGCGGTCCATTCACTCCTCCTGGAGGGTTAATGACCTTCCCCTCCAACAATCTAGCTCTTCTACTCCTCCCTCACCTGAACCTGAGCCCATGCAAATGGGTCGTATGCGCCTTACACCTCAAGAAAAGAGGGACCGTCTTGCCCGTGGTCTATGCCTCTACTGCGGAAAACCAGGGCATTTTGCCGTCAAGTGTCCTTTAAAAGCCAAGGCCCATCAGTGAACCGGGGGATCCTGGTGGGCGCCTTTCCCTGTCTAGACTCCCCCCGCTCTCGCACCCTGTTGCCCATCACCATCCAGTATGAAGGATCCACTAATTCGGCCTCTGCCTTGCTTGATTCAGGGGCCGAGGGTAACTTTCTAGACCGTGCCATTGCCAAACAGTGGGGCATTCCTGCCGTTCCTCTCCCTTCCCCCATTTCTGTCTGGTCATTAGCTGGTCAGCTTCTCTCCACCATCACCCACATCACTCCCTGTGTAAGTCTTGTCGTTTCCGGCAATCACCGTGAGGCCATTGAGCTGTACCTTTTTGACTCGCCGGGTTCCCCTGTAGTCCTGGGGCATCCCTGGCTGGCACAGCACAATCCTCACGTTGATTGGTCTGGAGATTCTGTGTTGGCCTGGAGTCAGTCTTGTCATGTATCTTGTTTGGGTTCTGCCTTGTCTCCTGGTTCTTTGTGTTCTGTGTTGCAGGAGGAGACAGCCGATTTAACCAAGGTCCCGGTTGAGTACCATGGTCTTCGTCAGGTCTTCAGCAGGTCTCGGGCTGGGTCTCTCCCTCCTCATCGACCATATGACTGTGCCATTGACCTCCTCCCAGGCACTTCTCCGCCCAAGGGTCGCTTGTATTCCCTTTCTGGTCCAGAGAGAGAGGCTATGGATAGGTATATTCAGGAGTCACTTAATGCCGGTCTCATCCGTTCCTCATCATCTCCTGCAGGTGCTGGGTTCTTCTTTGTTAAGAAGAGGGATGGCTCCCTGCGTCCCTGTATTGATTACAGAGGGCTAAACGACATTACGATAAAGAACAGGTACCCCTTACCTCTCATGTCGTCTGCTTTTGAGCTGTTGCAGGGAGCCCAGGTCTTCACCAAGTTAGACCTTCGTAACGCTTATCACTTGGTACGCATTCGTGAGGGAGATGAGTGGAAGACAGCCTTTAATACCCCTACGGGACACTTTGAATATCTGGTCCTACCCTTTGGTCTGACAAATGCACCAGCTGTCTTCCAGGCCCTGGTTAACGACGTGCTGAGAGACATGGTAAACAAGTTTGTCTTTGTGTACCTGGATGATATTCTCATTTTCTCATCCTCTTTACAGGAACACACTCAGCATGTGCGTCAGGTCCTCCAACGGCTACTAGAGAATCAGCTCTTTGTTAAGGCGGAGAAGTGCGAGTTCCACGCTAGGTCGGTTGCGTTCCTGGGGTATGTCATCTCGGCTGAGGGAATCCGAGCTGATCCTGATAAGGTAAGGGCCGTTGCCAAATGGCCAGTCCCCAACACCCGCAAGGCCCTGCAGCGGTTCCTGGGTTTTGCCAATTTCTATAGGCGTTTCATCAGGAACTTTAGCCAGATTGCTGCACCCTTAACGGCTCTCACCTCCACCAAGGTATTGTTCAAGTGGAATACACAAGCTCAGGAGGCCTTTGGTGCCCTTAAGTCCCGTTTCACCTCTGCTCCTGTTCTTTCTATTCCAGACCCTGAACAACAATTTATTGTTGAGGTAGATGCCTCTGAGGTTGGGGTAGGCGCGGTCCTGTCTCAGCGCTCATCCAAGGATGGGAAGGTGCATCCATGTGCCTTTTTCTCTCATCGCCTGAGCCCAGCAGAACGTAATTACGACATCGGTAACAGGGAGCTGTTGGCAGTCAGGCTGGCCTTGGGTGAGTGGCGTCACTGGCTGGAGGGTGCGGCGCACCCCTTCTTGGTCTGGACGGACCATAAGAACCTTGAGTATGTCCGTTCGGCCAAGAGGTTGAGCGCACGCCAGGCTCGCTGGGCACTCTTCTTTGGTCGGTTCAACTTCGTCCTCTCGTACCGGCCAGGGTCAAAGAATATCAAACCTGATGCCCTCTCACGACTGTTCGAGACCCCCAGTGGGGAGACCCCGGTGGAGTCCATCCTCCCTGAGGGAGTGGTTGTTGGGTCCCTCTCCTGGGGCATTGAACAGCGGGTAATAAAGGCCGGTCAAGGGATTGAAGTACCAGAGGGGTGCCCGGAGGGTCGGTTGTTTGTGCCGGTTGCGCTGCGTTCCGAGGTTCTCCGGTGGGGCCATGAGTCCAGGTTGGTTTGCCACCCAGGAATTTGGAGATCACTGGCTGCCATCCGCCAGCGATTTTGGTGGCCCTCTCTAGGGTCGGACGTCAGGCAGTTTGTGTTGGCTTGCTCGACATGTGCCCAGAACAAGACCTCTAACAAGGCTCCTGTTGGTCTGCTCCGGCCCTTGCCCATCCCTTCTCGTCCTTGGTCACACCTGGCCCTGGACTTCGTTTCTGGCCTCCCTCCCTCAAGAGGAAACACTGTCATAATGACTGTAGTGGACCGTTTTTCTAAAGCAGCCCATTTTATCCCCTTGCCCAAGCTCCCCTCAGCCAAGGAAACAGCCCAAGCTATGGTTGATCATGTCTTCCGGATTCATGGTCTTCCGGTTGATGTGGTTTCTGATAGGGGACCACAGTTTGTTTCCCGGTTTTGGAAGGAATTCTGTCGGCAGATCGGGGCCTCTACGAGTCTGTCCTCAGGTTTTCATCCTCAGACCAACGGGCAATGTGAACGAGCCAACCAGGATCTCGAAAGAGCCCTCCGCTGCCTGACCTCCCAGAATCCTAGTTCCTGGAGCCAACAGCTCTCGTGGGTGGAGTATGCCCACAATTCACTGCCGGTAACGTCTACAGGTATGTCCCCATTCCTCTGCTCTATGGGTTATCAACCGCCTTTGTTTCCTTCACAGGAGCCCGATGCTGCAGTTCCGTCTGCCTTGGCCTTTGTCCGACGGTGCCGCCGCACCTGGATGAGAGCTGAGGAGGTCTTGGCCCGGACCTCTAGACGAATCAAAGCAGCAGCTGACCGTCATCGGACTTCCCCACCTCAATATGTTTGTGGTCAGAAGGTATGGTTATCAACCAAGGACTTGCCTCTCAGGGTGGCCTCACGCAAGTTGGCACCCAGGTTCATTGGTCCATACTGCATCACCAAGGTCTTGAGTCCGGTGGCGGTTAAGCTCAAGTTACCTCCCACACTTGGTCGGGTACACCCTGTTTTTCATGTATCCAGGGTTAAACCTGTGTTCAGATCCAATCTTAACCCCATTATCTCCTCCCCTGCCCCTCCTCCCCCCCGCCTAGTGGATGGCTCTCCTGCATACACTGTCAGGAGGTTGTTGGATGTCAGACGCCGGGGCCGGGGTTTCCAGTATTTGGTGGACTGGGAGGGTTATGGTCCTGAGGAGAGGAGTTGGATTCCAGCTCGGCATGTTCTGGATCGGGCGTTGGTCGTGGACCTTCACCGGCGACTGGGTAAGCCCCTCCCCTGAGACGCCAGGTGGCGTTCGTAGGGGGGGGGGTACTGTCATGGTCTGTCACCTGCATGTTGTCACAGTCATTCGTGTTTGTTTTCTCGTAGCACATGGCATTGTTTTAACAGCGCGCCATGTGCTCCACTGCCTCACTCCACCCACTTATCAGGTTACTCATTAGATCATTATTTCATTATTCGCACCTGTCTCTAGTCTTAGCCTTATGAGTCTCCCTATTTATTCTCCTCTCTGTCATTGTCTTGTACCGGGTCGTTAGTGTGTTTACCTCACGCGGTGGCCTCTTAGATCGTGTCCTGTCTTGTATCCATTTTTGACTCCAGTGCCAGTTTTTTGATTTCGATTTTGTGGTTTGGACTGTTTCCTGTTTTTTCCCCTTTTATCAGATCGCCCTCGCTGCTATCAGTTGTGGCAGACGCTTCCCTCTCCACTTCCTGCTTCAGCCTTTTCTATCCCGCCCACCAGCGATCTTCTCCCTCTCTGGCCGCCTTGTATCCCGCCCGGGCGCTTTGACTTCGGCGGCTGATACTGCTGTGTTTCCCGTTTGACTGGAGAGTTGGACCACCGTGCGCCTCCTGCTGGAAGCACTTTACATTGCCCTTCACCTGAGTTACCCATTTCCTGTTTTTTGACTGAGAGTTGGACTGCCGTGCGCCTCCTGCTGGAAGCACTTAGTATTGCCTGTAATTATACCTTCCGTTTTTGCCCCTTTTTGACTGGCGACTTTGGATCGCTGAGCGCCCTCTGTTGAACTTTCTTTATTTATTTTTTGCCAGTATTTTGTGCTTTTTCTGTGGCATTTACAGCACCCTGTGCTGAGAATTTTTTGTTGTATAATATCCCCTCTGCAGGCCACTTTAGTAATAAATAATTCTGTTTTTCCCTGCATTTGATTCCTCCTGATTTTTTATACTGACACTTGTATGACACTGTGTGACATAGATTTCTTTCGTATATATTGTAGATATATTGTTTTGTGTTATATATATCGTATTTTGTTTTTTTGTTTTATTGAGTTGTTACTTTGTTTTTTTTTTGTACATACCTTTTGGGAAATAGGTCACTGTACATTTATCTGCACTGGACTGTTTTGCGTTATCCTTGTAAATAAACCATCTTTTTTACACTTCTGGGATAAGGCCATCATTTTTGAGAACTCTTTATTTTTATTTATTTTTTGCTGGTGTTGGGCATCCCACACCTGGTAGTGAACCCATTCCGGGTCCATTACATAATTACTCACAGCGGCACGGGAACCATTCTGACACGCACCACTCTGTAGTGAGCACTATCACCGCTCGAAGCTCACAGGGTGCCACAGCAGGTGGCATTAGTGAGTTTGTGGGTCGCGGGCCGTCGCAGTTTATGTCAGAAGTGGGATGGCCACCCGGAAGAGGACAACGAGAGGTCGAAAGGCGGGGCTACGATCCGCTGTGAAGGACGCAGCTTGGCGTAGGCTGTCATCGGAGGATGATGAGGAAGCTACAGAGCCTTACAGCAGCCTTGATCCTTCGACTGAGTCCAGTGGAGGCATGGAGAGCCTGATGAGGGATTTCCTCAAAGCACAAAAGACAAGAGAAGAGATGTTTCTTCGGGAACTGCAGGGTTTGCGAGTGACGGTCCAGCAGGCGGTGCAGGCAGCACCGGAACGACAAACAGGCAACCCTTCACCAGAGCCTGAAAGAGAAAACACAGGGGAGTCTTCGCTGCCACCACCTACCCCACCACCACCCGCACTTCCATCACATCACCGGGCCCAGTTTGCACACCGTCCAGAAACGCCGTTGCCACCGTTTCAGATGGGTGACGACATGGAGAACTATCTACGGCGCTTTGAACGTCTGGCGCAGACATGGCAGTGGCCCAAGGAGCAATGGAGCTGTCGGCTGGTACCCCTATTAACCGGTCGAGCGCTGGAGGCTTATCTGGCAATGGATGAGGTCAGTGCTGATAATTACTTACAATTAAAAGACTCTCTGTTGCAGAAATTCAATGTGTCGGCGGAAAGCTATCGGCAGCGCTTTAGAGCAGCATCAACGCCGGAAGGAGAGTCTCCGACAGAAACGTTTTATCGCCTGAAACATCTATATCAGCGCTGGATTCGACCAGACATTCATTCGGTGGAGGAAATCGGTGAGCAGATTATTCTGGAGCAACTACTACGGGTCATGAAACCGGAAGCCAGGATCTGGGTAAAACAGCATGAGCCAAGCACAGGACTGGCAGCAGCACAGTTAGCCCAGCAGTACGCTAATGCTCGTCGCTCCGGTCTGCGCACGCAACCTGAAAGAGGTAGTACACGACACATTCGTCACAATACTGATAACCGACATACACAGGAACTTGAGACTGAACTGACACCTAAATTGATCTGTTATGCATGTCGTCAATATGGACACAAAGCCTCAGTTTGCCCAGCAAGAAAGCCTAAGCTAACGGGTATGTGCTACGTACCACGTGAGGGTGATGCTAACAGTGACAATTTAATGTCTCAGAGTGTTGATATGTTGAATGTGGTGGTAAACGGTCGTGAACTTAAAGCATTGCTAGACACAGGAAGTTCAATTTCCCTGATTAAATCATGCCAGGTAAACAATATTGACTATGCAAATACCACAGATGTATGCTGCATTCATGGGGATGTTAAAAGCTATCCAAAGGCTGAAGTGCTTGTTCATATTCAAGATGAAATGTATCTTTTGAATGTAGCCGTTGTCACTAATTTGTCAGTTGACATGATTTTGGGTCGAGATCTGCCAATTTTGAATGAACTGTGTAGCAAGACTATCAAAATGAACTGTGGAGGGCTAAATGAAACTGAAAATGTGTTGACTGTTGTGACACGTGCTCAAGCTAAGACTGGTTTGCTACCGTTGCCAGACTTGGATGATAGTCTACTGCAAGGTGCAACCAAGGGTGAGAGAAAAACTAAAAAACAGAAAAGACTGTTAAAAAAACTGGGTGCGCCAGTTAAGAAAGCACAATTAGACGGCTTAGAAGCTAAGAATTGGCAAATACCAGAAAACATTTCTGAGCTGCAAAAAAATGATGAGTCTTTGAAAAAACTGTTTAAAAGAGCTAAGAACCCAAACAATGCGACTATGAATGATGAACATTTTGTTATCATTGATGATGTTTTGTATGTGCAGGTCAAAGAGGTTAAACGTTTGGTTGTACCCATGTCTGTCCGTTCTATTGTGTTACACCTAGCACACACACTACCATGGGCAGGACATCTAGCATTTCAGAAAACATATGCACGCATCAGTACACGTTTCTTTTGGCCAACCATGTACACTGACGTCCAGACATATTGCAACACATGCAGCACATGTCAGACTACCAGTGCAGTGCGCCACAGAGACAAAGCACCATTACAGCCACTTCCCATTGTTTCAACCCCCTTCCGCCGCATAGCTATGGATATAGTAGGGCCACTTGAAAGAAGTAGTGCCAGACATCGCTACATCCTAGTTGTTTGCGACTACGCCACTCGTTACCCCGAAGCTTTCCCACTCCGCACAGTGACCACATCAAAAGTTGTTCAAGCTCTAACTGAACTGTTTTCTAGGGTTGGAATCCCAGATGAGATCATCACAGACCAGGGAACAAACTTTATGTCACGGGTAATGACACAGTTTCACCAGCAGCTAGGCATCAAAGCTCTGAAAACAACACCTTACCACCCTCAGACTGATGGATTGGTGGAACGTTTCAATGGGACCTTAAAGAGTATGCTGAGGAAGTTCGTTTCAGACACAGGTAAAGACTGGAACAAGTGGTTACCATTCTTACTGTTTGCTTACAGAGAAGTGCCACAGGCATCCACCGGATTTGCACCATTTGAGCTGCTGTATGGCTGGCCAGTCCAGGGACCTTTGGACATCCTTAAAAAGGCGTGGACTAAATCTCCAACAGTGGCAGAGGACAGCAGCATTGTGAAGTTCATCTTGGAGATGAGAGACAAGCTGGATACCTACAGGGAGCAGGCGATGGAGAACCTAAAAGAGGCACAGACAAAACAGAAGAGATGGTATGATATGAAGAGCAGACTACGGCAGTTCCAACCTGGACAGAAGGTACTGTTATTACTACCTACATCAACGAACAAACTTTTAGCAAAATGGCAGGGGCCATACGAAATCACCAGGAAGATGGGTCCAGTGACATATGAAATACTCCAACCTGAGAGAAAGAAGACTCGACAAATTTACCACGTGAACCTGCTAAAGGAGTGGAAAGAGAGAAAGGAACCAGAGAAGACATTGATGGTGAGAGAAGTCAAGGAGGAGGATGAAGAACCTGCTGAAGAAATGGTTACTCCGAGAGAAGCTGCAGAACTGAAGCTGAATCATCTGGAGGAAAACAAGAAAAAGGAGTTACAAGAGCTACTAAGCAAGTACCCTTTGCTGTTCCAGGAGAGACCAGGCAGGACAGAGGTAACTCAACATACCATCCACTTAACAGACCCTACACCATCAAGGCAAAGACCATACCGTATACCAGAGAAACTGTTAAAGCCACTGAAGGAAGAAATCGAGACGATGAAACAACTTGGGGTGATAGAACCATCATCATCGGAGTGGAGCAGTCCTATTGTGATTGTGCCAAAGAAAGATGGATCACTGAGGATCTGTGTGGACTTCAGGAAATTAAATTCACAGTCAAAGTTTGATGCTTACCCGATGCCTAGAATAGATGACTTACTGGAGAGAATAGGGCAGGCCCGCTTCATAACCACACTGGATTTGTGTAAAGGTTATTGGCAGGTGCCCCTCCATCACTCATCTAAAGCCCTGACTGCCTTCAGAACACCTGTTGGGCTATACCAGTTCACGGTACTTCCCTTTGGATTACATGGGGCACCTGCTACCTTCCAACGCCTGATGGACCAAGTTCTCCAGGGTTGTGAGGAATACGCAGCTGCTTACCTAGACGACGTAGTGATCTACAGTCACACGTGGGAGGATCATTTAAAGCACTTAAGACAGACCCTGGAGAAGATACAAGCAGCGGGCCTGTCCTTAAATGTGGTGAAATGTGAATGGGGACGAGGTGAGACTAATTATCTGGGCTATATACTGGGCAATGGTGGACTCAGGCCACAGGTAGATAAAGTCGAAGCGATCAAGAAGAGCCAACGACCTAGGACCAAGAAAGAGGTTCGATCCTTTCTAGGACTACTGGGCTGGTATCGTCGCTTCATCCCTGATTTCGCAGCAATTGCAGCACCTTTGACTGATTTACTCCAGAAAGGTACAAAGAACCCAGTCATTTGGACTGAAGCCTGTGAGCAGGCCTGGACAGTATTGAGAGAGAGACTGTGTGCACAACCTGTGCTGAAGAGTCCGGATTTCTCTCAAAGATTCCTTGTACAAGTAGACGCATCGGAGAGAGGGATAGGTGCAGTACTGGCCCAAGGACCAGCTGGACGAGAGCGACCTGTGGTATTCCTGAGTAGGAAGCTGTTGCCCAGGGAAACGCGTTACTCTACAGTGGAGAAGGAGTGTCTGGCGATAAAGTGGTCCCTAGAATCCCTGAAATACTACCTCCTGGGGCGGGAGTTTGACTTACAGACAGACCATCGGGCACTGACGTGGATCAACTCAATGAAAGACCACAATGCTCGAGTAACTCGGTGGTACCTATCTCTGCAGCCCTTTCAATTTAAGATCAGTCATTGCCCTGGGAGGAGTAATCTTGTAGCCGACTACCTGTCAAGGTTCCCAGACAGTGCGCGGCATGGAGAGGGGGAGGATACTGTGAAGTAGCCGGGCTTCTTCCCTTCATCTCTGGCGACCGCACTGGTTCACACACACCCACAGACGCTCACAGACACGCACATACATACGCACATACATATGTCTACTCACCTCTCCTTTTCCTCTCAGTATGCTGCTAGTGACAAAGGGCCCTGTCATCTTGCACGCATCCAGTCATCATTCCATATCTCCATTTTCCCGCAGGTTAACATTAAGCATACATTTACACACACCTTTGTGTTCGTGTCTTTGTGTTTTTGTTTCGTCATTTGTCCGGGAAAGTTGGTCTTCAGTGTTGTGCCGGCCAAACCGAGCGAGCGAATGGCGCCGGCTTATGACGTCACCGGCCGCGCCATGGCAGCACCAATCACAGAAGCGCCAACCGTACCAATTGTTTGTGTTTGTAGGGTACAGCCAGCGTTGTAGCGGAGCGATTTATATGTCTTTAAACCTCTGTTTGTTGGTTGTTTTATGTATGTATGTATGTCAGATATTATTAGTAGCTGTGTGCTTTTTATATTTAGAGATGCCACATTTAAATGTTTAATGGTGTGATGTAGAAGTTTACCTGAATTACCTGTTTATGGTATGCTCCAAAAAGGGGGCGGAGTCTAGCCTTTAAAAGGAGACGGCAGACTCAGAAACGGGGTCAGTTTACCTGGCTAGCGAGCGTGTTGTGGCAGAACCGTAAGCAATTCCCTTTATCAATCTATTGTCTGTGTGACATAGATTTATTTCGTATATATTGTAGATATATTGTTTTGTGTTATATATATCGTATTTTGTTTTTTTGTTTTATTGAGTTGTTACTTTGTTTTTTTTTTGTACATACCTTTTGGGAAATAGGTCACTGTACATTTATCTGCACTGGACTGTTTTGCGTTATCCTTGTAAATAAACCATCTTTTTTACACTTCTGGGATAAGGCCATCATTTTTGAGAACTCTTTATTTTTATTTATTTTTTGCTGGTGTTGGGCATCCCACACCTGGTAGTGAACCCATTCCGGGTCCATTACATAATTACTCACGGCAGCACGGGAACCATTCTGACACGCACCACTCTGTAGTGAGCACTATCACCGCTCGAAGCTCACAGGGTGCCACAGCAGGTGGCATTAGTGAGTTTGTGGGTCGCGGGCCGTCGCAATGACCTAAATCAAGATTGGATATTGAAAACTGGAAAGAGATTCAAATCTAGAAAAATTATTTATAGTTAAAGAGAAGATTAAAATAACAAGTTGAAATAAAATTCATAGGACATAAGGTCAGAAAGTAACAGTTCTAAATTGCTATAAGAAAAATTGAAAGAGAAAAGTGTTTAAGAAAACAATATAAGGAATTAACAAGGAATTATAGTTAAAACAGAGAAAACAGAAATTTACAATACATTCAGTAAGTTTTAGTCAGCTGATAAAAAAAGTGCATCAAAATTGTATGAACAACTAATTTGAGGGGAATGCCTCAGGAAATAATTATGAGCCAAAAGAAAATAACTCAAAGACAAAAAGGAATAAATATATAGCTCAGAAAATCGATTAGTAAAAGAAAGAAGTGTCATGTTCCAACTAAATGATTGTCATTACAGGACTGAGATGCAGATAAAATCAGCCAGCACAGTGAGGGTTCAAATTAAATCAGATGTAGATCTGCCCAGAAAGAAAAACACTAGATGCAGAAATAGGTATAAAACTCTATCAAAAAGTGCAAAAATAGGAGCATTAATAGAAACATTTACTGTAATATACAATCTGTCCTAGACATTTCTATTTAAATTTAAAGGAGTAATAAATTATAAGTAACTAATAATATTTAATTGAAGTTAATTTGATAATTAAAATAAATGGTTAATCAAGACAGATAAAAGAGGCTTAATGTTGATAATATGATTTAAGAGCAATCAATAGGAGAAGATTTTCCAGTTGAAGTTCATATTGTATGTGGAGATATGTTCTTTTGGATGGTAAATATATTAAGTGCTTAGTTTTTATTGAGTTTAATTTAGGTAACTACCAGAGGAGGGTAGAAACTTGTTTGTACTTGTGTAGGCTGATGACTAGCAAATACTGTATACACCAGAATGCATAAAGGGTTAAAATTAGGGAGAAGATCTTAGGATGGATACTGTCACAATATGTGGGTGATTGAATTATCTACAGCTTCATAAAGATCTAGTTCAATTAAAAGACTTGAGTGGAGACCATTGCTCCAAACAGTGAGAGATGATAACTGTTTTTGGTCTTGACTGGATAGAGAATTATTCTGTAAACAAGCACAGTTGAGAAACTATGATGAGTAGATGATTGGAGATGGTACCAGAAGCAAATTATGAAGCAGGAACAGTTATTCATTTGTGACGAAAGAAGTACTTCCAAGGATTTGAAACATCAGCAGAAATAAGTTCATAAAAGGTTTGCATTCATAAAGTAATAAAAATCTAAGTTAATAAGTGATCAATAAATAAAAACATCTAAAGGAGTATGAAAAATTATGAATAAAGCAAAAGAGAGAATAATTGTATTATGCTCAATTACCAGAAATGGCTGAAAGAGATGAAGATGATCCATCAAGGCCAACGCGCAATGAAAGATGTGAAAATAATAAACTTAATGGGATTAATGTGTTAACAAGTGCATTGGTGAATGATGGCATGGAAACTGACAGAAACAGGCATCTAACACTGCATCGCATGAACTGCTATTGGGTCGACCCTTGCAAGAAACCATATGAAACTTTGCATAAAACCTTGCATATAATCTCACTTATAACCTTGCACATAACCTCTTGGAATGTTTTGCAAAGATGTCTAATGCAGTAGGGACTTTTATGAAGAAACAATTAATTGCCATGTGCAAAGCGATATCTGTGCAGGAAACCAGAAAGGAGCCATGTGAGAGAGCAGAGATACAAGGTCCAAATAGTCCAGCTGATCGAGTCTATCTGTGGATGTTCTGGAAAAAGGAGAGAGCTCAGGAGGAAAGGACCATATCTGGATGAGGGCAAATCCAACAGCTGCCAAAGTGGATGCCATTAATGGGGTACCAATGCCTTAAAGGAGCGAAAGGAAACAACTCCAGCAAGGGAAAGCTGACCGGAAACAGAGGAGCCTGAATATTCTAAAGCTCTAAACTACTAAGTGCAACGTGTGGAAGGAGAAGTTAATCAGAACAAAGTAAAGAGTGATTCTGATAATATGCCTGAATACCACATACAGAAGTGCCACAAGTCAAGGGATGATGAATGCACAACTGCAGATTTCAAAACTCAGACTCTCAACCACACATCTCCATTAACATCTATTAAAGTCAAGTGAAGATGCTGATAGCTTAGAAGAAGAGAATCAAGGATGACCAAAGATCAAGATCAACATTTGATGCTTTTTATGTTTGCATATTGAATTTGTTTGCATATTGCTTTTATGGTACCTATATATAATATCACTTCAGTATATTCTGCATGAGTGAAAACCAGCAGCTAGCACTGAACCAACTGAATACTTATGCTTAAAACATTGTTGTCTTTGATGTGTTAAGAGAAAAAAACAGAGTACAGTCTTTTACTTCCTTCAAATCAAAAGAGAGGGGAGATGTTTGGCTGGACTTCTGTCAAAATACAGTGGCATAATCTAGTCAATTGATAACAGCTATGTGGCTTATATCAGTCACTAGATAGAGGTAATTAAGAGAACTGGATTATGAAATTGCACCTTGGGTTAAAAGACAATAATATTAAGACTAAAGTCTTAAGAGGAGGGATTGAAGAAGATTTCTATTCTCTCAGTGTGTAGTATTTTCTAAGTGTAAAGCAGTTAATTTTCTCTTCTCAAAATGTATGTAGTGTTTGCAGCAAACAT
This sequence comes from Danio rerio, assembly GCF_052040795.2. Classification (NCBI taxonomy): domain Eukaryota; kingdom Metazoa; phylum Chordata; class Actinopteri; order Cypriniformes; family Danionidae; genus Danio; species Danio rerio. The sequence goes on along the minus strand of NC_141024.2, from coordinate 80,375,352 downwards.
GCCAGCATGTGTTAAAAATACTGTGTAATATGAGTATGCCTGCACAGAAGCAACACTAGGAGAAGGCTATTACTGAATGGCTGATTGTGTAGAATAACTGAATATGTAAAGCACTGATTATATATGTTAAATACTTGTATGAAGCTATATGTGGCAGAAGTTAGAATGAGTAACATATTATCAAGTTATTATCCTATCATAACAATGTATGTAAACCCTTGGTTCCTTTGCATAAGTTGTATCTATACTTTGCTGACATAGACCTGTAACATCTCTGTTGACATGAGCTGGTGGGCTGAGAGCCAAGAATAGCAGGACCCCTTAGACTAGAAAACCTATTCAAAAATGGTCA
>NC_141024.2:80325000-80372500 GCF_052040795.2 Danio rerio | reverse complement strand
GCAATTTTAAAAAGGGGGAGGCCGTGGTTGGCAGGATTCGAACCTGCGCGGGGAGACCCCAATGGATTTCAAGTCCATCGCCTTAACCACTCGGCCACGACTACAAGACTGACTGTACTGCCATTTCTTTATGCCTAGTACACATATTGTGCATCCAGATGAAAAATTCATCAAGCGATAGCTCAACGGCAAAAGCTGTGGCTCCACAAAATGAGCGTCACACGCCCGAACAGGGACTTGAACCCTGGACCCTCAGATTAAAAGTCTGATGCTCTACCGACTGAGCTATCCTGGCTCCACAACAGTAAATTACAAGTAGGCAAGGTTTGGGTTGTGGTCGGCGCAGACCTTTACAGTACACTAAAGTTTACCGTGAGATGGGGTTTTAAGCTTATGGTTGGTGTGGATGTTGCTAAAACACGACAGGTTACTTTGAGGTTGGGTTTATGGTTTTTGTAGGTGTAGACATCAGTACAACACAATAGTTTGGACTTCATGTCATGTAGGAGACATTAAATAGATCAATGATAACTGCAGAATGTCTTTCTGCTGTTGTGGCAATGAATGGACACTCAACAATTGAAAAGATTCCTTCCATGCCTTAGAAGCGTGACTTGATCAGTACTTATCTACACAGCATGCTGGCATCAAAGATCCTATTTCTCTTATATCATATCCCTAGTCTTCCACACTTTAGGAAACGTAAACATTCAGGACGTGCCATTAGCACAGCCTGCACTAAAAGAAGGCTGGAGATAACGGATGGCAACACAGAATGCGACACCAATGTCACCTTGAAAAACCTGCCGTGACCCGGATTCGAACCGGGGTTGCTGCGGCCACAACGCAGAGTACTAACCACTATACGATCACGGCGAGCTATGAAACAGCCGTTGTGACCTATGTGTGGTATGTTCCTCCCTGTGATAAGCCCCTTTCTCTTCAGTGAGAACACTCTGTTGTTTTTCTCCTCCTACCAGCACAACGCTTTTCCCAAGAAACAATGGAAATGCAAACAATTGACGACTGCTGCAATTTTAAAAAGGGGGAGGCCGTGGTCGGCAGGATTCGAACCTGCGCGGGGAGACCCCAATGGATTTCAAGTCCATCGCCTTAACCACTCGGCCACGACTACAAGACTGACTGTACTGCCATTTCTTTATGCCTAGTACACATATTGTGCATCCAGATGAAACTTTCATCAAGCAATAGCTCAACAGCAAAAGCTGTGGCTCCACAAAATGAGCGTCACACGCCCGAACAGGGACTTGAACCCTAGACCCTCAGATTAAAAGTCTGATGCTCTACCGACTGAGCTATCCGGGCTCCAGAACAGTAATTTACAAGTAGGCAAGCTTTGGGTTGTGGTCGGCGCAGACCTTTACAGTACACTAAAGTTTACCGTGAGATGGGGTTTTAAGCTTATGGTTGGTGTGGAGGTTGCTAAAACACGACAGGTTACTTTGAGGTTGGGTTTATGGTTTTTGTAGGTGTAGACATCAGTACAACACAATAGTTTGGACTTCATGTCATGTAGGAGACATTAAATAGATCAATGATAACTGCAGAATGTCTTTCTGCTGTTGTGGCAATGAATGGACACTCAACAATTGAAAAGATTCCTTCCATGCCTTAGAAGCGTGACTTGATCAGTACTTATCTACACAGCATGCTGGCATCAAAGATCCTATTTCTCTTATATCATATCCCTAGTCTTCCACACTTTAGGAAACGTAAACATTCAGGACGTGCCATTAGCACAGCCTGCACTAAAAGAAGGCTGGAGATAACGGATGGCAACACAGAGTGCGACACCAATGTCACCTTGAAAAACCTGCCGTGACCCGGATTCGAACCGGGGTTGCTGCGGCCACAACGCAGAGTACTAACCACTATACGATCACGGCGAGCTATGAAACAGCCGTTGTGACCTATGTGTGGTATGTTCCTCCCTGTGATAAGCCCCTTTCTCTTCAGTGAGAACACTCTGTTGTTTTTCTCCTCCTACCAGCACAACGCTTTTCCCAAGAAACAATGGAAATGCAAACAATTGACGACTGCTGCAATTTTAAAAAGGGGGAGGCCGTAGTCGGCAGGATTCGAACCTGCGCGGGGAGACCCCAATGGATTTCAAGTCCATCGCCTTAACCACTCAGCCACGACTACAAGACTGACTGTACTGCCATTTCTTTATGCCTAGTACACATATTGTGCATCCAGATGAAACTTTCATCAAGCAATAGCTCAACAGCAAAAGCTGTGGCTCCACAAAATGAGCGTCACACGCCCGAACAGGGACTTGAACCCTAGACCCTCAGATTAAAAGTCTGATGCTCTACAGACTGAGCTATCCGCGCTCCAGAACAGTAATTTACAAGTAGGCAAGCTTTGGGTTGTGGTCGGCGCAGACCTTTACAGTACACTAAAGTTTACCGTGAGATGGGGTTTTAAGCTTATGGTTGGTGTGGAGGTTGCTAAAACACGACAGGTTACTTTGAGGTTGGGTTTATGGTTTTTGTAGGTGTAGACATCAGTACAACACAATAGTTTGGACTTCATGTCATGTAGGAGACATTAAATAGATCAATGATAACTGCAGAATGTCTTTCTGCTGTTGTGGCAATGAATGGACACTCAACAATTGAAAAGATTCCTTCCATGCCTTAGAAGCGTGACTTGATCAGTACTTATCTACACAGCATGCTGGCATCAAAGATCCTATTTCTCTTATATCATATCCCTAGTCTTCCACACTTTAGGAAACGTAAACATTCAGGACGTGCCATTAGCACAGCCTGCACTAAAAGAAGGCTGGAGATAACGGATGGCAACACAGAGTGCGACACCAATGTCACCTTGAAAAACCTGCCGTGACCCGGATTCGAACCGGGGTTGCTGCGGCCACAACGCAGAGTACTAACCACTATACGATCACGGCGAGCTATGAAACAGCCGTTGTGACCTATGTGTGGTATGTTCCTCCCTGTGATAAGCCCCTTTCTCTTCGGTGAGAACACTCTGTTGTTTTTCTCCTCCTACCAGCACAACGCTTTTCCCAAGAAACAATGGAAATGCAAACAATTGACGACTGCTGCAATTTTAAAAAGGGGGAGGACGTAGTCGGCAGGATTCGAACCTGTGCAGGGAGACCGCAATGGATTTCTAGTCCATCACCTTAACCACTCGGCCACGACTACAAGACTGACTGTACTGCCATTTCTTTATGCCTAGTACACATATTGTGCATCCAGATGAAACTTTCATCAAGCGATAGCTCAACAGCAAAAGCTGTGGCTCCACAAAATGAGCGTCACACGTCCGAACAGGGACTTGAACCCTGGACCCTCAGATTAAAAGTCTGATGCTCTACCGACTGAGCTATCCGGGCTCCACAACAGTAATTTACAAGTAGGCAAGGTTTGGGCTGTGGTCGGCGCAGACCTTTACAGTACACTAAAGTTTACCGTGAGATGGGGTTTTAAGCTTATGGTTGGTGTGGAGGTTGCTAAAACACGACAGGTTACTTTGAGGTTGGGTTTATGGTTTTTGTAGGTGTAGACATCAGTACAACACAATAGTTTGGACTTCATGTCATGTAGGAGACATTAAATAGATCAATGATAACTGCAGAATGTCTTTCTGCTGTTGTGGCAATGAATGGACACTCAACAATTGAAAAGATTCCTTCCATGCCTTAGAAGCGTGACTTGATCAGTACTTATCTACACAGCATGCTGGCATCAAAGATCCTATTTCTCTTATATCATATCCCTAGTCTTCCACACTTTAGGAAACGTAAACATTCAGGATGTGCCATTAGCACAGCCTGCACTAAAAGGAGGCTGGAGATTATGGATGGCAACACAGAGTGCAACACCAATGTCGCCTTGAAAAACATGCCATGACACGTATTTGAACCAGGGTTGCTGTGGCCACAATGCAGAACACTAACCACTATACGATCACAGCGAGCTACAGGATTGCCGCTGTGGCTCTTGTGTGGTATGTTCCTCCATGTGATATGCCCCTTTCTCTTCAGTGAGAACACACTGTTGTTTTTCTCCTCCTACCAACACAACGCTTTTCCCAAGAAACAATGGAAATGCAAACATTGATGACTGCTGCAATTTTAAAAAGGAACAGGATGTGGGTATAGTTGGCAGAACTTGAACCTGCGGGAGAATACCCCAACGGATTTCTAGTCGATCGCCTTAACCACTTAGCCATGACTACAAGACTGCCTGTTCTCCCATGTCCTCATGCCTAGTACACGTGTTGTGCATTCAGATGAAACTTTTAGCAAGCGATAGCTCAACGGCAAAAGCTGTGGCTCCACAAAGAGTCTCTCATGCCCGAACACGGACTTGAACCCTGGACCCTCTACCGACTCCGCTAAAGCTGGGGAACAATAGTCTGTTTTGGAAGGGGAAGAAAAAAGCACAAGAAAAATAAGAAAATTTGAGAAATTGAGAAAGAAAGAAGCGAAATTAAGGTTATATTTTGTATTTTTTGCCCACCAGAAACTACTCAATGCATATATAACAGTACTGGTTCAAGAAATATGTCCATAAATAACACTTTGGGTAGATCACAAGGTTCAATCCCCGACTGGAGCAGGTATCTAACCAGGTTTAGTAATGGGTCGATCATGAACATTTCGTTCATTTTAAACGAATCTTCAATATGATTTGGGAACTACAAGTCCTCTCAGGGAGTGATTTGTTAATTTGCGCGTGCGTACATTTGTGCAGGTGGTATCGTTATTTCAAGTCTTCATCACATTTCGTGTCGTTCATTGCGGAAAGGCAGAAACCAATCATATGCGTTTAGAGCCGAAAAAGATTTGATCCGTTCACCTCTCGAGTCCTCTATCGGGTCTGAGTCACTCGTTCATTACGGGCCAATCATACGCGTTTAGAGCAGGAAAAATATTTGATCCGTTCATCTCTCGAGTCCTCTATCGGGTCTGAGTCAATGGTTCCTCACGGGCCAATAATACGCGTTTAGAGCCGAAAAAAATAATTGATCCGTTCATCTCTCGAGTCCTCTATCGGATTTCAGTCATTCGTTCCTCACGGGTCAATCATACGCGTTTAGAGCTGGAAAAAGAATTTATCCGTTCATCTCTTGATTCCTCTATTGGGTCTGAGTCACTCGTGCATCATGAGCCCATCATACGCATTTAGAGCCGGAAAAAGAATTGATCGGTTCACCTCATGAGTCAGGTCTGAATTTGGAGAAAAGCTCAGCCACTGCACTTAACACCACCAACACTGGTTTGAAGTGCAGCTCAGGTTAAATGCTCTCTCTCCTCTCTAGAAAGATCCAATGATTGCTACCAGGTGGACACAGTTACCTGCAGGGAGAGAGAGAGGAAAAACACAATGCTCATTGTCCACCAAAAGATATGTCTCAGGACGCAAGCCCTGGGATAACCGCTATCACCCTCCTAAAGCATATACAGGCAAGAAATCCATTAATTAGTTATGGAAGTTATTCATTAAGCTTTTAATGTACTACACAAAATGGTAATCTAAATGTTTATTTTATCATTAGTTTTATTTAATATATGTTTTTTTATTGTTATATTTTTTTAAGGTGAATTGCTGGGAATGGAGCACCTTTACAGCCAGACCGGCAAAACCCTGACTCCGGTGCTCCAGAACCCAGAGGAGGAAGACAGGCTGGTGGAGGAAGTAGATGACGGGGATCTACAAGATGACGGGTTTGAGGAGGAGATCATGGAGGACATCACAGTTCCAGTGCTGTATGAGGATGACCCCTGCCGTGATCTCAGAAACAGCCCCTCATCTTCGCCTCTGCCTCAGTCCCCAGCATTACTGGCTGAGCCGTCCACATCAGCTGGTGGAGAAGGACAGCTTCCTAGCCCAGCCCCCTCAGTGCCGTCACAGCCATCCAAGTCTGGAGACAGTCTCTCTGTTGAGGCTCAGGTAAGATATATTAAGAACTTAATTTTATTTAGTCTTTTTTTATTCCACATATACTAAATTTATTCTGTATTTACCAGGGAGTAGTCATTGGACCTGATGGCATTGCTAGGTGGGACAAGGTGCAGGATCTGGCTGCTTATTTGGTAGGTCTTCGTGAGGCTCCTTACCTCACTGACCTGCAGGTGACAGAGGCCATCCAGCTGTGGACAGCTCTCCTGGATGTTGATAAACAGCGCATCAACTACCAGCCTCAACATCAGCCTCAGCTGACACATGGGCGCTTTAAGGCATCGAAGCGCTCCGGAGTCACTCCAGGTGTGGAGAGCGTCAAGCGCTGTCTGATTGGACATCCTGAGGGTCCAGCACAGTGGCCTAGCACCAGCCGCTTGGTTGAGGCCATTTGTACAAAGCTGTGTGCCTTACACAAGTCCACTTCCAAGAAGGCTGGTGTTCGCACGCACAGGTGGTCTAAAATACTGACCGATTACCACCACATCCGGGATCTGGTGCTTGGCAGTCGCAGGCTGATGGATGAAACAGTGATCCAGCTTTTTGAGCTAAATCAGAAGACGCTCATTCAGTGGTAAGCAAAGCACATTATTTTCTTTAAATTACCTGAATACTTCCAAATTAATATATATGAATAATACATATCATTTATTATCAGGTTTCAACGGAGGCAAAAGGATCAGGAAATGAGTGTACTCCCTCAGGGACTGACTCCAATTGATCCAATTGCTGTGGCAGCTACGCAGCTTCTTTTGCCGAGGGGAAAATTGGACGAGGCACCGACAACATCAGGCCCCAAACACCAGTTTGTCTTTCCTCCAAATAAAGAAGGACAGGCACCTCTTCTTCGACCTGGTCGAAAGTCTGCTTCTGCAACCACCACAGTTTGCTCCTTCCTGCCGGATGCCACCACGGTGTGCTCCTTTCCACCGGCCCCCATGAAGGTATGCCCCATCGCGCCAACCCCCACCACAGTCTGCCACATTGCACCAGCCCCTACCATGGTGTGCCCCGTCACACCGACCTTCACCACAGTGCGCCCCATCTCGCCAGCCTCCACCACAGTGTGCCCCATCATACCAGCCTCCACCACAGTGCGCCCTATTGCGCCGGCCCCCACCACAGTGCGCCTCATTGTATCTGCCCCCACCACGGTGTGCTCCTTTCCACCGACCCCCAGCACGGTGTGCCCCATTGCACCACCCCCCACAGCACCAGGTGTTGTGCAGCCCATTTCAGGACCTGGATCATTGTTTGGCACACTTGTTTTTAACCCAGACATGAGTGTGTCAATGGTGATTCCATCATTTGCTGCACCAACTTCCAGTGCAGTCCCAGCTTCACCTGCACCTGCTGTTCCTCCACCTGCACCTGCTGTTCCTTCGCCTGCACCTGCTCCACCTGCACCTGCTGTTCCTCCACCTGCACCTGCTCCACCTGCACCTAAACCCAGAGGAACAGGCGCAGATGGGAACAGGAGAAGGAAAGTGGAGTCCACAAAAGGAAGTATGTGCGTGCAGTTACTTTTAATGTTTGCAGCAAATGTGGGCAACCAAAGACTAATGAGTTTGGCCATAGCCGATTTGGTAATGCCACATTTTGCCTGCAAACTTCAAATGGCAAATCCTTAGAGGACTGGTTGGCAGAACAGCGCCAGCAAAATAAAGGACAAACTCCAGCTCCAGAATAAAGGACAAATTGCTGTATATATTTTTGTAAATGTTACATGGGTACTCTCTCTCTCTCTCATTTTATTTAATTTTTGTGTGTTAATATTTAGCATTTTAAAGTGGCACTTATACGCCCACTCTTATTTTGTCTTGTGTGTACTTATTTAATATTTGTGTGCATTTTATGTAAAAATATATTTATATTTCTTAAAAAAATAACATTTTATACATTGCTTAAATACTATATTTTATATATTACGTGCCCCCACTCTTGCATTTTATTATTTATTTATATTTTTGTTTAATATATTGTGTATATAAAAATAAATATATATAGAGAGTATTGTTTTTATATAATGTGTATAATAAATAAATATATTTATATATAGTATTGTTTTAATATATTATATGTGCATAATAAATAAATATATATTGTATTGTTTTTATTTATTGTATATTATATAGTTTATATATTAAGATATGTTTTTATTTTGTTTTTTACATTTTTAAAATTGTTTTGCGATTTTAATATTTGTATTCATTTTAATAAACCATTTTGCATATTACTTGTTTTTGTGTGCATTCATTTAAAGTTATTACATAAAGAAATATAACATATATTAATATATATATATATATATATATATATATATATATATATATATATATATATATATATATTAATACATAAATATATATAATATACTTATATATACATAAACAAGCATACATATGTTTAATTGAAACATTTTCATTCATTTTTAATTAACGTAATATGCTCTTTAAGAACAATATCCACATAATAATAGTAATATCAATATAATTGCCTGTGTTACGTCAGTAAAATTTCAATAAGAGCGCAGCTGATTGGCTCCACTGAAACCGACACTGATTGGATATTGTGTTACACAGATCGTGTGTTCGAATCCAGCATGCAAAAAAATGACATTTAGAATGACATGCAATATGCAACCAAAATACCACATTTTGCACAGTCACAAAGCCGCGAACACTACTGCAAGCGAAATTTGTCGCATTTTTCCGTTTTTTGCGGCTTGTTCGCTTGCGAGTGAACGAGAAGATTGGGCCCCTTTCTATGCTAAGCGTGCGCTCTACCATTTGAGCTAATTCCCCTCGGAAAAATTCAAATTGGTAGTTTTTGGCGTGGTCAAAAAAAAAAAAAAAAAAGATCACATCTGCTCTGTGGTGGCCTCTTTGCCCTGCCTGCCGTTTAGTCGTCAAATGGCCTGGAATAGTGCGCTTTTCTTTTGAAGGCCCTACCTGGTCCTGCTCCAGTAAACGTGTGAGGAGCCCTGCATGCCAAATGACGAGTTACTCAGAAATCAATGCACATTGACTTGTATTGACATTCTGCTACTTTCTGGCAAGGCAATTTTTTTAATTTATTTTTTTTTTTTACATTATTTTCTCTTTGGCCCGGGCAGCACCAAGCAGAAGACTTGAGGTTCCATGGTGTAATGGTTAGCACTCTGGACTCTGAATCCAGCGATCCGAGTTCAAATCTCGGTGGGACCTTGTTTTTTTACCAGCACCGCACAAAAAAAGCTGGAATAGCATTCGTATCTCTTGAAGAAAATGACAGTTACTCTGAGCTTTTTAGCAGACATGGCAGAAAGTGGCCGGTTAGCTCAGCTGGTTAGAGCGTGGTGCTAATAACGCCAAGGTCGCGGGTTTGATCCCCGTACTGGCCAAACTTTTACCCTTTAAGGCCTCAGAGGCATTTCAGAATTCTGCTTAGTCTCACAGACACGAATGCTGCAGGATTCTTGTGACAAGGCAGCCGAAATTGCTCAGATGGGAGAGCGTTAAACTGAAGATCTAAAGGTCCCTGGTTCGATCCTGGGTTTTGGCAAAACAGTGATGTTGTTCTATTTTGTGCACAAGGGTCAGGTGACTGAAAGTCACCCAAAAAGCCTAGCTGCTTCACCCTTAAGTCCACCTGCTTCCACTTGACCAAAACACTATCTTCCTCCCAGATGGTCACGTTGCTTCTGGCGATGATTCCAATGGCCTGATCGACAGCACTCTATAATGCTATGTATTTAGCGCTTTGATGTCCCACTGCGGACACGCTGCTGAATAAAAGAAAACTGTGACTTGATAGGGCTTCTGAAGGGTTGCAATGATATGTACTACACAGAAACCGGCAAAGCTGACGTAAGTAGTTTCGCTTTAAACCCTCAAGGTGCCACCAGCTTTGCAATAAAAGCCAATGTAAAAAGGCATGAAAACAGAGGTGGAGAATGCAGTCATTGTTCCTGCTACCTCTCCCATGCAAAGCGAGCGCCTAACCATGAGCTAATTCCCCTCAAAGCAATCAATAATTGGCGATTTTCGACGTGGTCAAAATAGAAAAAAAAAGATCACATTTGCTCTGTGGTGGCCTCTTTGCCCTGCCTGCCGTTTAGTCGTCAAAATGCCTGGAATAGTGCGCTTTTCTTTTGAAGGCCCTACCTGGTCCTGCTCCAGTAAACGTGTGAGGAGCCCTGCATGCCGAATGACGAGTTACTCAGAAATCAATGCACATTGGCACTGCCTTGTATTGACATTCTGCTACTTTCTGGCAAGGCCGTTTTCTTTCTTTTTTTTTTGATTTTTACATTATTTTATCTTTGGCCCGGGCAGCACCAAGCAGAAGACCTGAGGTTCCATGGTGAATGGTTAGCACTCTGGACTCTGAATCCAGCGATCCGAGTTCAAATCTCGGTGGGACTTTGTTTTTTTACCAGCACCGCACAAAAAAAGCTGGAATAGCATTCTTATCTCTTGAAGAAAATGACAGTTACTCTGAGCTTTTTAGCAAATATGGCAGAAAGTGGCCGGTTAGCTCAGCTGGTTAGAGCGTGGTGCTAATAACGCCAAGGTCGCGGGTTCGATCCCCGTACTGGCCAAACTGTTACCCTTTAAGGCCTCAGAGGCATTTCAGGATTCTGCTTAGTCTCACAGACATGAATGCTGCAGGATTCTTGTGAAAAGCCAGCCGAAATTGCTCAGTTGGGAGAGCGTTAAGCTGAAGATCTAAAGGTCCCTGGTTTGATCCTGGATTTTGGCAAAACAGTAATGTTGTTCTATTTTGTGCACAAGGGTCAGGTGACTGAAAGTCACCCAAAAAGCCTAGCTGCTTCACCCTTAAGTCCACCTGCTTCCACTTGACCAAAACACTATCTTCCTCCCAGATGGTCACGTTGCTTCTGGCGATGATTCCAATGGCCTGATCGACAGCACTCTATAATGCTATGTATTTAGCGCTTTGATGTCCCACTGCGGACACGCTGCTGAATAAAAGAAAACTGTGACTTGATAGGGCTTCTGATGGGTTGCAATGATATGTACTACACAGAAACCGGCAAAGCTGACGTAAGTAGTTTCGCTTTAAACCCTCAAGGTGCCACCAGCTTTGCAATAAAAGTCAATGTAAAAAGGCATGAAAACAGAGGTGGAGAATGCAGTCATTGTTCCCGCTACCTCTCCCATGCAAAGCGAGCGCTTAACCATGAGCTAATTCCCCTCAAAGCAATCAATAATTGGCGATTTTCAACGTGGTCAAAATAGAAAAAAAAGATCACATTTGCTCTGTGGTGGCCTCTTTGCCCTGCCTGCCGTTTAGTCGTCAAAATGCCTGGAATAGTGCGCTTTTCTTTTGAAGGCCCTACCTGGTCCTGCTCCAGTAAACGTGTGAGGAGCCCTGCATGCCGAATGACGAGTTACTCAGAAATCAATGCACATTGGCACTGCCTTGTATTGACATTCTGCTACTTTCTGGCTAGGCCTTTTTGTTTTTTACATTATTTTCTCTTTAGCCCGAGCAGCACCAAGCAGAAGACTTGAGGTTCCATGGTGTAATGGTTAGCACTCTGGACTCTGAATCCAGCGATCCGAGTTCAAATCTCGGTGGGACCTTGTTTTTTTACCAGCACCGCACAAAAAAAGCTGGAATAGCATTCTTATCTCTTGAAGAAAATGACAGTTACTCTGAGCTTTTTAGCAAACATGGCAGAAAGTGGCCGGTTAGCTCAGCTGGTTAGAGCGTAGTGCTAATAATGCTAAGGTCGCGGGTTCGATCCCCGTACTGGCCAAATTTTTACCCTTTTAAAGCCTCAGAGGCATTTCAGGATTCTGCTTAGTCTCACAGACATGAATGCTGCAGGATACTTGTGAAAAGGCAGTCGAAATAGCTCAGTTGGGAGAGTGTTAGACTGAAGATCTAAAGGTCCCTGGTTCGATCCTGGGGTTGTAAAACAGTGCTGTTGTTCTATTTTGTGCACAAGGGGCAGGTGACTGAAGGCCCTACCTGGTCCTGCTCCAGTAAACGTGTGAGGAGCCCTGCATGCAGAATGACGAGTTACTCAGAAATCAATGCACATTGCCACCGCCTTGTATTGACATTCTGCTACTTTCTGGCAAGGCCGTTTTATAATTTTTTTTTTTTTTTTACATTTTTTTTCTTTAGTCCGGGCAGCACCAACTGGAAGACTTTTATTAAGCTTGGCAGTAAATGGCCGGTTAGCTCATACTGCCACCTGTAAGTCGTGGTTATTCTTGGTCACACCGGCCAATCACTTTGTGAGCTGGAACCAAGATTCACCCTATTCTTGGTTAAGGCAGCCAATCGTGTTCTGAGTTACAATGAACGCTATGGCCAATCAGAGCCCTTATACCACCCATGATTTGTACTGTAATAAAAGATTTCGTCGCGGATTAATTCGGAAACCAATTGCAAAGTAAGTATTTTTTTAACAAGGTGGTTAAATGAATAACCATTACAGTAACGTTAATTACTACAACATAATTATTATATGATTGTTATAGATGTTTTATAACGTTATTTGGTAAGATTAATGTTAGCCGACCAAGCAAACTGTACAGTTTTACTACATTTTAATTTACAGTTAACATTTTAATGCAGTTATTAATTAATTAATATGGATCATTATTATTAGTGATGCAATCATGCGTGATCCATATTGTTTTATGCTTTATAATTAGTGATGTATTATGCGTGAGCATTATTAGATTAGTTTATGATTACTGATGTAGTGATATGTGAGCGTCATTATACTATTTGTTTATAATTAATGACTGATGAATTGAGCCTTATATTTATTATTAGTGAAGTGATTCATTAATGTGTGAGAATAATGCACGGGCATTATTGTAACTATGGTAGTAAATGACAATATAAAGTGAAGTAATGTATAATAACTGCATTAAAATGTTTGTAGTAAAACTGTACAGTGTGCTTGGTCGGCTAACATTAATCTTAACAAACAACGTCATATAACATCTATAACAATCATATAATAATTGTGTTGTTGTAATTAATGTTACTGTAATGGTTATTCATTTAAACCAACTTGTTATAAAAATACTTACTTTGTAATTGTTGTCCGAATTAATCCACAACGAAATCTGTTAATACTGTACAAATCATGAATGTTATAAGGGCTCTGATTGGCCATAGCGTTCATTGTAACTCGGAACATGATTGGCTGCCGTAACCAAGAATAGGGTGAATCTTGGTTCCAGCTCGGGACAAGATTGGCCAGCGTAACCAAGAATTAAAAAAAATCTTGGTTCTAACTCGGACCGTGATTGGCCGGTGTAACCAAGAATAACCACGAATTACAGGTGGCAGTATGCGCCACTGGCCCAGTCTGCGTCAGCAGTGCTCATTAGCATGCTGCTTGGAAAGAGGACACGGCTCGGTCAACATGCAGTTCCTTCAACGCTTGCTGTGCTTTCTTGTCATGGCAAGTTGTGGTGTCGATAGGATGCTCTAACACAGAGCATGTGACAGTCCCTCCCAAGAAGAACTGTGATCCAGGCTCTGAGACTTTCTCTTCTCCAGGAGGAGGTTGCAAATGTTATTAAAGAGTTATTTTTGTCAGAGCAGCTGCAGCACACCTGGGTGGAAGCCCACAGCTAGGCTTGATGGTCTAGCCTGGTGGTCTAGTAATTAGGATTCGGCGCTCTCACCGCCGTGGCCCGAGTTCGATTCCTGGTCAGGGAACTTCCTTTTCACCTCCATGGTGAACTTCGAGCAGTGGTGCCGATGATATCTTCGCAAAGGCAAGAAAGCGGCTCTGAGCACAAAATACATCCTTTGAGCTGAAATCGAACCTGCGACCTAAGAATTGGTCCTACAGTCCTACACTCTACCAACTGACCTATCGAAGTCTTACGTAGCAGTTCCACAACCACACCCTATAAGGTAGCTGCAGTCCGACCGCTGGCCAAAAAGGACAGGAGCAAAAGTACTTAAGCCTTCCCATACCGGGAGTCGAAGCCGGGTCACCTGGGTGAAAATCAGGAATCCTGATTGCTAGACCATATGGAAATTGCCACTTTTAAAACCCAGTCTTGGCACAAACTCCAGTTCTTTCTGATCGCTGGCACGTCCCTGCTCCGCTTGAACAAGTGCCACTCATACACTTACGCATTCTCTCATACACAGTTTCTTGGTTTCCATAACCGAGAAACTTCTAATCCATAGTCATAAGCGCTATCCTTTGTGCCACTCTGTTCAGCACTTTGTTAGCACATTGCTTGAAGCAAGGACAAGGCTCTGTCAACCCGGAGTTCCTTCACCACACATTCTGCTTTGTTTTTTTATGGCAAGAGGTTGTGTGAATGGGATGCTCTTACAGGATTCCTGACAGTCCCTCCATGGAAGACCTGAGATCCAGGGTCGGAGACTCTCTCCTCTCCAAGAGGAGGTTAAAAGTCTTTTGTGTCTCTGTGTCAGAGCACTTAGGTGTTGCTGCAGCTCAGAGACCTACAAGTGGAGGAGATTACACTGCAAGTTGGCTGGATGACCTCTAAGGGGTCGGCAGTTATGACACACGTAGGCTGGGTTTGCGATTGATGTAGCTGTAGTAGACATTCATAAAAATAAATAAAAATAAAACTGGTTACTCTGAGGTTGTGTTTAGGGTTGGGGTAGGTGTAAAATTGAATAAAACATAGCGGGTTACTTTGAGGTTGGGCCTAGGGCTGGGGTAGGTGTGATTTTAATAAACTGCAATAGGTTGTATTCTGTGCCATGTACAAGACATTGAATCAATGAAACCCACATGGAGGTTTGTTACTGTGAGGTTGGGTTAAGAGTTGTGGTAGGTTGTGTTGTAAAATAGCAATCAGTTTTTTATTATTATTGTCTCTTTTTCTTTTAATCAAACAATTATTTGTATTGGTCATGTAAGGGTCATATATTAACTGAACTTCTAATGTTGTGGGTGAGTGCTGTGCATACTAATTAGCATTTTTGCAGAAGTAGATACATGCGGGTCCAAAATTAAATTCAGCTCTGCAGAAACTTCCTGTCTGAAGAGAGGTGTTAAAACTGAACACAAAACATAGAAAGATGTATACTTTGTTGTTGGGCAGAGAATTCATAGAAAAAGAGGAAGTATGTCGAAGGTGTGGCCAATGGAGGACTGAACAATGACTGACAAGTGACGTAACACCAAAACTCCACCTGTTAAGATCAGTTGTGTATATATGCTGAAGTCAGGAAATGTATGTTTGTTGCAAACCTCTTGAATGTAATTCTTGTATTGCATTGGGGTAATGTAACCCAGAGCTCTGTCATCGAATTATTCATTTGTATCCAATAAATTGTTACGATTTTTGACATTGAAGAAAAACCTCTCCAGACCTTTTCTCTTGAACACGCATGGAATAGAGATAGAAATTCCAACAATATGTTAAGATATATTTGAAAAATATTATATACATAGAGAGAGAGAAAGACAGAGACATTAAACCGATGAGATAGAAACTAGAAAAATAGTTGCACTTGTAACACTTTGAGGAAGTAACACTTTGAGGAACTGAGATTTGATGTGAGAGGACAAGATTGAGTTTAGGTGCAAAAACTAAATAGAATAATAATATTAGTAATAATAATGATTAAAAAAAAAATTGTTATGGCTTACACTGGCTGTTTTCATCTATGAAAGTCAGCTGCATAAGACTATCTAAGCCATCATCTAGGGTCAAAGAAAAATCATGGACACTTAGTGGATGTGGATGAACAAGATGAAGTGAGTTTAATTTTTCTAAATTTAAAAAGGATAAACACCAAGAAAGAAATCGATAATTAAACATTGCATTTCAGATATAAAAATATATATTAAACAAACATGAGGGGTCAAGGCCTAATATAAACCCTGAGATATAGCAATAATGTTGAACAATTATATCACATGGTAGGCCATGTCATAATTTGTGTTTTATGAATAATAACCCAACTGTGTCTTGTTTTTTAGTCTCCACCATCATAGTGCCCTACAGCTTTGCCTGCAGACTAAGCAGACCATAGTGCTGAGTGGATGGGAGTGAAGATGCCAAACTTTACTTAAAACTATTATTGGAGGTCAAATTGATTTTAAACTTAATAAAACCTGTCTCATTGGTTAAACTCTAGAATGTGGTCTCAATGGCTCACATGGTTCTTGAGTTCATGTTTCCCTAACATCAGAGATACCAAGTTCTGAAGGAAAACTGAGAAGGAGGTTGCAGTGGAGAAGAGCAGTAACTGGTCTCCATGAGACATTATTCCAAAGACGGGTAAGACTCTCGTTGGCCACCGGGAGCGACCTAAGCCAGGAATTTTTGTCGCCGAGACTAGGCACCTGTACAGGTAGGCAGGTGTGGAGTGAGATGATTGTGGAGTGGAGCAGTGATGCTTGAAAGGCCTAGAGCATTCAAATATTGAGGGGCACTGTGAAAGATCAGTGGTCTGCCTCAGAAATGTGGGCTCCTCCAAACCGGACCACAGCGAACTGCTAAATATGTCTGGAGATCAGACACTCAGAAAAAGGAACTTGTGGGTAAAGTATGAGGCAGGGTGCTGTCAAGAACCATTTGAGACCATATGATGACTGGTAATATGAAGGAGACAGAATTTATTAAGGTTTTGTTATGAAAATAATAACTAAGAAAAAGGCTTAGAGGAAAATATACAATGAATCTCTAAATGTATAATGTTGAAATGATATTTAACTATTTTTGCAAATTTTCATAGGTTTACTGATACAGGGCATGAACAGGATATAGGAGGAAGTGCAATGTATGGTGGTGACTAAAGAAGAAGAAACAACTATTGGTAACTGAAGAAGTCATTTGAATTATAAATTTTGATGGAATTGATTATTTAAGTAAAGATTTACTAAAAGCTAAATACTATGTTGAATCATCTAAATTAAGATGGGATATTAAAAACTAGAAAAGGTTAGTAACAGAAAATTTTTTATGCGTAAAGAAGAAATTGAAACATGAAAAACTGAACTCACGTCATCGGGTAAAAATTAATAGTTCTAATCTGATAAAAGAATTGAAACAGAATAAGAGAGTTTAAGAAAACCATGTGAACCATGTGAAGAAGTTTAATGATGAAGTCAAAATACAGCTGAAAGAAACGAATAAGAAAATGTAGTGATTTTTAGTCAGCTTATAAAAGTATATAAAAAGTGTATGGGCAACTAGTTGAACCGAAATGACGTAGAACTAATTAGTAGCCAAAAGAAAATCATAAAAATGATTAGAACAAACTAAGTAAATAGTTGAGAAAATGAATTATCAAAAGTAGAGTCAAATTCAAAAACTGATTGATTATTAGTGAAATACCTAAATGGAGGATTGTAAAATTAGCCAGCGTAGTGAAGAGGTAGTTTGTCGTTGAGCAATTAATAGAAACACCTAGACAAGGTCATAGGGAATCTGTTTTAGAAATTTTATTTAAGCTAAATTTTATCTGAGTTATAAACATAGATGTGACTAATTTAATTTTAATACAATTTTACAAGAAAGCAACAAACAAAAGAAGATTGTGTTTAGTTTATGATTTAGAACCAATTAAGGAGAATAGATTTTAAAAGCTGAGGTTAATAGTGTATGCAGAAATATGGTCATACTGATGAAAAAATGTAAAGTGATTGATTTTTGAATTATCGGAGAGAGTGGTGTTGATTAAGCATGTTGATGAAATTTTACTTGCAGAAAAAAAGCAAACATCTAATTGATTGGGATTAAGCAGGTGCTATATGACATTTATATGGAACTAGATTTAAAGGAAGTAAATAAAAATTATAGGTGATTAGATGACACGCCTCAATATTAGGATGAGTGGTGTCTGAGATAAGTGGAGTCAGATCACTAAATAAATAAACCATTTTATATAACCATATACTGGTGACTGTAAAAGACATGGTAATAAGACTTTAATTATATTTAGAGATATCAGAAACTGCAAGAGAAGGATGAGGGTGAGTTTACAATTGATTATAGAGATATGGGAAAACAGGTGAATAAAAAGATATGTGCTAGTCATGATTGACAGCTATAGTGAATTGCTAGAGGAGTGGCCAGCAAGCAAAGAGGACAGTCAGACAGTGATGAAGTGTTTAATGAAAGACGATTTAGAAACAAATAGATGTTGAGTAAAAATTAGATTGGATAATGATAAACACTGAAATAATGAATATTTTAAATTGCAGCAAGTAATGGGCCTGAAGCATGAATTTAGGGATGGTGTAAGACTAATAATTACAGGGAAAGGTAGAAAAAATTGATACAAATTTAAACACAATTGGCAAAATTCTGTGCACAGACCAAACTGAATTGGATAAAAATCATGTTGAGGGGTATTAGTTCATTATGGAACAAAACAATGGAATTAATCACTTTTGCATTGTTTACAGGACTGCAGTTTTGGGGACCTGGTGCAGCTTGGACGTGCAGTAGCTTATTTATGTAGAGATTAGAATTTGACAAATTAACAACTTTACTTCAGACTTTTCTAAACAGGTTGCTGAAGGTGTGAGGCTGGCCGGATTAACTTGACAGTCAATATAGGGGTGTAAAACGGCCTGGAGCTAGGCCCAGGCCGAAAGGGGGATAAAACACAAAAAGGGGATATCTGATATCTAATTGGAGTGTGTAAGCATGTATTGGTGTGGGAGCTGAACACGCTGCACCACCAATGCATGAGGCCAACTGTATATTAGATACAGGCCAACACAAAAAGGGAAACCAAAAACCACATTAAATTCTAAAATAGAAAGAGAAAATAAGACTGATTTACTAGCATATGACAATCTGACAGAAAGTGTGTGATTAAGTGTGTATGGACGTTTCCCGGAGATGGGTTGCAGCTGGAAGGGCATCCGCTGTGTAAAACATATGTTGGATAAGTTGGCGGTTCATTTTACTGACGGTGGTGACCCCAGATTAATAAAGGAACTAAGCCTTAAAGAAAATGAATGAATGAATAAATGAATGAATCGGACCAATTAGATTGGAGAAAATTGAGAAAAAATAAAATGAAACACAATTACAATTTAAAATTATTTTATTTTACACACGTTAGTTTTTTGGAATTTTTTGAATTATTTTTATTCTTTTATTTTAGACATATTATTTTTTTATCTTTTATGGGAAGACATTCTTAATGTTTTTTTCATTATACTTTATTTTAAGAAATCTTTATGCTTTTTATATTTTATTTTAATACCTTTCTAATGTTCTATTATTTTAAGACATTTGTAAGTTTTTTCATAATCTTTTATTTTAAGACATTCAATGCATTTATATTTTTCATTTTCAATGAAAAAATCTTTTATTTTAAGATGCTTTTTGAATCTTTCATTTTAAGACATTTTTAAGATAATTTTATTTTAAACACATTCTTATGAGTTTAAGATTCTTTTATTTGAAGACGATTTTAAAATTCTTTTATTTGAACACATTTTTTAAGATTATTTTAGTTTGAGCCATTGTTGTTTTTAAATCTTTAATTTGAAGACATTTTAAGATTTTTATTTTAAGCCATTGTTGTTTTTGAACCTTTTGTTTGCAGAGATTCTTAAGATTTTTATTTTATTTTAATCACATTGTTGTGTTATTGATTTTCCTATTTTAAGACATTGAGAGAAAAAATCTCTAGTTTAAATATGTTTGAATTTTGGTTTTAAAATTTGGTGACAAGTCTGAGTTCTTAGTTTAATAACCTTGTTATGATTTAGTTCTGAACTTTTCATTTTAATAATTGGTTAGTTTAATCCTACTTTGAAGCTGTTGATTTTTCATCCTAAATCTCAATTGTAATTTTGGTTCAATAATGACTTAAAAATGTTGAAATTCAGTCTGAACTAAGCAGGGGGATTATAATTTGTATTAGTGAATTGCTTATTTGAATTATGTTGTTAGAATTTTGAATTTCTAATTCCAATAATATTTTCACAAGTGTTGATCTTAGATTTTATTCATACTGTGGGATTTCCAATGGGAGTGCATTTCCTTTTGATCAGATTTTATTTTTTAAATTTTATTTACATTTTTATTATTCTCATTCTTATTTTAATTTTGGTGGGGAAGAAGAAGAAGAAAAAATTAATTACCTTTATTGATAAAGTGTATGAGAATGGAACATTTTTATTATGGGATAATTGGAAGTTAATAAGAGTGTTGGGATTAATAAGCCTGAATATAGCAAGTATAATCCTTAGCAAAAGAAGATATCGGAGTGACTTCAAGAGGGAAGAGACTGCACCACCGAAGAGGAGAACCAAGAGTGTGGAAATTATGAACTGAATCCAGAAAAGTTAAAGAAATTGAGTTAAAAGGGTTTTTGGGCATCATTTAACATAATGAAGAAGCACTAGGATGTTAAAGATTGTTTTGAATAAGAGGTAAAACAGGGATTTAGGCAAAGTCCTGCAGTAATGACAATTGGACATTTTTGCGGGGATTTGATTATCTGATTTTGTTTTTGTCTGCTCCAGAGAGGAGCAGAAAAGGGGAATTGTTGGAGAAAAGGAATTTATTTTTATTTTTATTCTTTTTATTATTTTTTATTAGAAAAATGTTTAGACTAAAAACAGATTAATCAATCTTTCTCTTTTGTATTATAAAACGTCTTGACCAGACAAACTTCCTATTTTTTACTGTGCTGTATACTTTTTAGAATAACTGCTGACAAGTGAAAAAAGCAGAATAAGAATAAATTTAGGTTTGTTCCAGAACTGTAGTCTAGACATGTCACAAGTTGTCCTGATGCTTGTAGAAGTTGTGAAATATATTAAAGATGCACGGAAGTGTTCAGTTCGGGTATGCAGAGAAAGGTTGCAGAAAGAGGAAGTAATGTCCAGGGGTTGCAAAGAGCCAAGGGACTGCAGAATGACTGATAAGTGACGTTAAACCAAAACTCCACCTGTTAAGATCAGTTGTGTATATATATACTGGAGTCAGGAAATGTAAGTCAGTTGCGAACCTCTTGAATGTAATTCTTGTATTGCATTGGGGTAACGTAACCCAGAGCTCTGTCATCGAACTATTCATTTGTATCTAATAAATTACTAATATTTTTGTCATTGAAGAAAAACCTCTCCTGACCTTTTCTCTTGAACACGCATGGAATAGAGATAGATATTCCAACAGTTTGGATGACATGGTCAGGCTTGAGGCATGATCATCCAGACTCTAAAGGACCGCGTCCGGCTTGTCAGCATTTTCTGCATCCTGACAAGCTGGTTTTTGTTGTGTATTATTTTTTCTTCTTCGATTTTTGTTGTCGGGCAAATGTCTCTTAATGTGAATTTCTGTGGCACTGTGGCTTAGCTGGTCAAAGTGCCTGTCTAGTAAACAGGAGATCCTGGGTTCAAATCCCAGCAGTGCCTAATGTACAGGTTTCGTGTTTGCTTTTTGTTAAGAGTAACGAGTGTTTACGCAGCGGGATGTTTAGCAGTCGGTTTCTTAACAAAACTCAAATCCCTAAGAACGCTGCTCATTCAATAGGGCTTTGGACGATGCCTTTATAAAGCATAGTGTGGTAATGCCTAACCAATTGGACTTTAATATTTCAAGTCCAGACATTCCCACATGCAGCGCTACCATTGTTAGTTTTTTTTTTTTTTTTTTTGGAATTAAACATTTAGCCTGTGTCGAGGTCGTTTGGCGCTGTGGCTTAGTTGGTCAAAGTGCCTGTCTAGTAAACAGGAGATCCTGGCTTTGAATTCCAGCAGTACCTTGTCCGCAGTTGGCTGTTCTTTCACGGGCCAGAGAGTACTAAAAAGTGCTTTCCGTCCAACAGTTCTAGAGGATGCAGAGCACTTAGGCTCTGTGGCGCAATGGATAGCGCATTGGACTTCTAGGCTGTGAGCTGAGCCATTCAAAGGTTGTGGGTTTGAGTCCCACCAGAGTTGCAAGCTTTGCTCTTTTTCTTCACTGACTTAAGGTGTGGTGCGTTTCTAACATTTTAGGCATCTGTCCATCCCGTTTTGCTTCTTTCTTTCATTGCGCAGTGCAGGCTCAGATACTAGGGGTACTCTACAATAAAGCCGATGACTTAATTGAGCTGTTTTAAATAAGGGAGATTAGAAAACGGTGTAGGGCCTAGTGGGCTTGAGGAATGACTCGTCGGCAACCTGTGGTTTTGGGGAAAAGTAACTGCCACCTATTGTTGAGATCATGCCTTTTGGATTTGTCGTACAAGAGCCTCTTTATGCATGTGCAAAGTAACTGAGTAGAAAGCACAGTAAATTTAGCTTCCCCCCCATTGTCTTAGATGAAACTGCGTTTGGAAGTATCGTATCCAGAGGTTTTTTCTTTTAGTGTTAAGACTAAGTTGGCCAGAGCACCTGTCTTGGGAACAGCAGGTGCTAGGTTCAAATCCAAACTGCACCTTTCCCTCAGATGATGGGAGAGTGGCTTTCTGATCTGAAACTCTTTCAATGGCCGATAGCATATGTTTGTCCTGATTTCCATTTTCCGAGCTGACTCTGGGTTTGGATGACATGGTCAGGCTTGAGACATGATCATCCAGACTCTAAAAGACCGCGTCCGGCTTGTCAGCATTTTCTGCATCCTGACATGCTGGTTTTTGTTGTGTATTATTTTTTCTTCTTCGATTTTTGTTATCGGGCAAATGTGTCTTACTGTGAATTTCTGTGGCGCTGTGGCTTAGCTGGTCAAGGCGCCTGTCTTGTAAACAGGAGATCCTGGGCTCAAATCCCAGCAGCGCCTTAGTCCAGGTGGTGTGTGTGCTTGTTTTATAGAGCTCACAGGAATGAATTATAAAATTGTATAGCTTTGAGGCGTAATGAATAGTGCGACAAATAGAGTTAAACAACCTCTTTGCTTGCCATTTTAAGACTTGCTGTCTTTTTTTAGTCTCTGTCTGCAAAAACGTCTTGCCTCCTATTCAGCATTGGCGCTGTGGCTTAGTTGGTCAAAGCGCCTGTCTAGTAAACAGGAGATCCTGGGTTCAAATCCCAGCAGTGCCTAATGTGCAGGTTTCGTGTTTGCTTTTTGTTAAGAGTAACGAGTGTTTATGCAGCGGGATGTTTAGCAGTTGGTTTCTTAACAAAACTCAAATCCTTAAGAACGCTGCTCGTTCAAGAGGGCTTTGGACGATGCCTTTATAAAGCATAGTGTGGTAATGCCTAACCAATTGGACTTTAATATTTCAAGTCCAGACATTCCCACATGCAGCGCTACCGTTGTTAGTTTTTTTTTTTTTTTTGGAATTAAACATTTAGCCTGTGTCGAGGTCGTTTGGCGCTGTGGCTTAGTTGGTCAAAGTGCCTGTCTAGTAAACAGGAGATCCTGGCTTTGAATTCCAGCAGTGCCTTGTCCGCAGTTGGCTGTTCTTTCACGGGCCAGAGAGTACTAAAAAGTGCTTTCCGTCCAACAGTTCTAGAGGAAGCAGAGCACTTAGGCTCTGTGGCGCAATGGATAGCGCATTGGACTTCTAGGCTGTGAGCTGAGCCATTCAAAGGTTGTGGGTTCGAGTCCCACCAGAGTCGCAAGCTTTGCTCTTTTTCTTCACTGACTTAAGGTGTGGTGCGTTTCTAACATTTTAGGCATCTGTCCATCCCGTTTTGCTTCTTTCTTTCATTGCGCAGTGCAGGCTCAGATACTAGGGGTACTCTACAATAAAGCCGATGACTTAATTGAGCTGTTTTAAATAAGGGAGATTAGAAAACGGTGTAGGGCCTAGTGGGCTTGAGGAATGACTCGTCGGCAACCTGTGGTTTTGGGGAAAAGTAACTGCCACCTATTGTTGAGATCACGCCTTTTGGATTTGTCGTACAAGAGCCTCTTTATGCATGTGCAAAGTAACTGAGTAGAAAGCACAGTAAATTTAGCTTCACCCCCACTGTCTTAGATGAAACTGCGTTTGGAAGTATCGTATCCAGAGGTTTTTTCTTTTAGTGTTAAGACTAAGTTGGCCAGAGCACCTGTCTTGGGAACAGCAGGTGCTAGGTTCAAATCCAAACTGCACCTTTCCCTCAGATGATGGGAGAGTGGCTTTCTGATCTGAAACTCTTTCAATGGCCGATAGCATATGTTTGTCCTGATTTCCATTTTGCGAGCTGACTCTGGGTTTGGATGACATGGTCAGGCTTGAGACATGATCATCCAGACTCTAAAAGACCGCGTCCGGCTTGTCAGCATTTTCTGCATCCTGACATGCTGGTTTTTGTTGTGTATTATTTTTTCTTCTTTGATTTTTGTTATCGGGCAAATGTCTCTTACTGTGAATTTCTGTGGCGCTGTTGCTTAGCTGGTCAAAGCGCCTGTCTTGTAAACAGGAGATCCTGGGCTCAAATCCCAGCAGCGCCTTAGTCCAGGTGGTGCGTGTGCTTGTTTTATAGAGCTCACCGGAATTAATTATAAAATTGTATAGCTTTGAGGCGTAATGAATAGTGCGACAAATAGAGTTAAACAACCTCTTTGCTTGCCATTTTAAGACTTGCTGTCTTTTTTTAGTCTCTGTCTGCAAAAACGTCTTGCCTCCTATTCAGCGTTGGCGCTGTGGCTTAGTTGGTCAAAGCGCCTGTCTAGTAAACAGGAGATCCTGGGTTCAAATCCCAGCAGTGCCTAATGTACAGGTTTCGTGTTTGCTTTTTGTTAAGAGTAACGAGTGTTTACGCAGCGGGATGTTTAGCAGTCGGTTTCTTAACAAAACTCAAATCCTTAAGAACGCTGCTCGTTCAAGAGGGCTTTGGACGATGCCTTTATAAAGCATAGTGTGGTAATGCCTAACCAATTGGACTTTAATATTTCAAGTCCAGACATTCCCACATGCAGCGCTACCGTTGTTAGTTTTTTTTTTTTTTTTGGAATTAAACATTTAGCCTGTGTCGAGGTCGTTTGGCGCTGTGGCTTAGTTGGTCAAAGTGCCTGTCTAGTAAACAGGAGATCCTGGCTTTGAATTCCAGCAGTGCCTTGTCCGCAGTTGGCTGTTCTTTCACGGGCCAGAGAGTACTAAAAAGTGTTTTCTGTCCAACAGTTCTAGAGGTAGCAGAGCACTTAGGCTCTGTGGCGCAATGGATAGCGCATTGGACTTCTAGGCTGTGAGCTGAGCCATTTAAAGGTTGTGGGTTCGAGTCCCACCAGAGTTGAAAGCTTTGCTCTTTTTCTTCACTGACTTAAGGTGTGGTGCGTTTCTAACATTTTAGGCATCTGTCCATCCCGTTTTGCTTCTTTCTTTCATTGCGCAGTGCAGGCTCAGATACTAGGGGTACTCTACAATAAAGCCGATGACTTAATTGAGCTGTTTTAAATAAGGGAGATTAGAAAACGGTGTAGGGCCTAGTGGGCTTGAGGAATGACTCGTCGGCAACCTGTGGTTTTGGGGAAAAGTAACTGCCACCTATTGTTGAGATCATGCCTTTTGGATTTGTCGTACAAGAGCCTCTTTATGCATGTGCAAAGTAACTGAGTAGAAAGCACAGTAAATTTTGCTTCCCCCCCACTGTCTTAGATGAAACTGCGTTTGGAAGTATCGTATCCAGAGGTTTTTTCTTTTAGTGTTAAGACTAAGTTGGCCAGAGCACCTGTCTTGGGAACAGCAGGTGCTAGGTTCAAATCCAAACTGCACCTTTCCCTCAGATGATGGGAGAGTGGCTTTCTGATCTGAAACTCTTTCAATGGCCGTTAGCATATGTTTGTCCTGATTTCCATTTTCCGAGCTGACTCTGGGTTTGGATGACATGGTCAGGCTTGAGACATGATCATCCAGACTCTAAAAGACCGCGTCCGGCTTGTCAGCATTTTCTGCATCCTGACATGCTGGTTTTTGTTGTGTATTATTTTTTCTTCTTTGATTTTTGTTATCGGGCAAATGTCTCTTACTGTGAATTTCTGTGGCGCTGTGGCTTAGCTGGTCAAAGCGCCTGTCTTGTAAACAGGAGATCCTGGGCTCAAATCCCAGCAGCGCCTTAGTCCAGGTGGTGCGTGTGATTGTTTTATAGAGCTCACCGGAATGAATTATAAAATTGTATAGCTTTGAGGCGTAATGAATAGTGCGACAAATAGAGTTAAACAACCTCTTTGCTTGCCATTTTAAGACTTGCTGTCTTTTTTTAGTCTCTGTCTGCAAAAACGTCTTGCGTCCTATTCAGCGTTGGCGTTGTGGCTTAGTTGGTCAAAGTGCCTGTCTAGTAAACAGGAGATCCTGGGTTCAAATCCCAGCAGTGCCTAATGTACAGGTTTCGTGTTTGCTTTTTGTTAAGAGTAACGAGTGTTTATGCAGCGGGATGTTTATCAGTCGGTTTCTTAACAAAACTCAAATCCTTAAGAACGCTGCTTGTTCAAGAGGGCTTTGGACGATGCCTTTATATAGCATAGTGTGGTAATGCCTAACCAATTGGACTTTAATATTTCAAGTCCAGACATTCCCACATGCAGCGCTACCGTTGTTAGTTTTTATTTTTATTTTTTGGAATTAAACATTTAGCCTGTGTCGAGGTCGTTTGGCGCTGTGGCTTAGTTGGTCAAAGTGCCTGTCTAGTAAACAGGAGATCCTGGGTTTAAATCCCAGCAGTGCCTAATGTACAGGTTTCGTGTTTGCTTTTTGTTAAGAGTAACGAGTGTTTACGCAGCGGGATGTTTAGCAGTCGGTTTCTTAACAAAACTCAAATCCTTAAGAACGCTGCTTGTTCAAGAGGGCTTTGGACGATGCCTTTATATAGCATAGTGTGGTAATGCCTAACCAATTGGACTTTAATATTTCAAGTCCAGACATTCCCACATGCAGCGCTACCGTTGTTAGTTTTTTTTTTTTTTTTTTTTTGGAATTAAACATTTAGCCTGTGTCGAGGTCGTTTGGCGCTGTGGCTTAGTTGGTTAAAGTGCCTGTCTAGTAAACAGGAGGTCCTGGCTTTGAATTCCAGCAGTGCCTTGTCCGCAGTTGGCTGTTCTTTCACGGGCCAGAGAGTACTAAAAAGTGCTTTCTGTCCAACAGTTCTAGAAGAAGCAGAGCACTTAGGCTCTGTGGCGCAATGGATAGTGCATTGGACTTCTAGGCTGTGAGCTGAGCCATTCAAAGGTTGTGGGTTCGAGTCCCACCAGAGTTGCAAGCTTTGCTCTTTTTCTTCACTGACTTAAGGTGTGGTGCGTTTCTAACATTTTAGGCATCTGTCCATCCCGTTTTGCTTCTTTCTTTCATTGCGCAGTGCAGGCTCAGATACTAGGGGTACTCTACAATAAAGCCGATGACTTAATTGAGCTGTTTTAAATAAGGGAGATTAGAAAACGGCGTAGGGCCTAGTGGGCTTGAGGAATGACTCGTCGGCAACCTGTGGTTTTGGGGAAAAGTAACTGCCACCTATTGTTGAGATCACGCCTTTTGGATTTGTCGTACAAGAGCCTCTTTATGCATGTGCAAAGTAACTGAGTAGAAAGCACAGTAAATTTTGCTTCCCCCCCCACTGTCTTAGATGAAACTGCGTTTGGAAGTATCGTATCCAGAGGTTTTTTCTTTTAGTGTTAAGACTAAGTTGGCCAGAGCACCTGTCTTGGGAACAGCAGGTGCTAGGTTAAAATCCAAACTGCACCTTTCCCTCAGATGATGGGAGAGTGGCTTTCTGATCTGAAACTCTTTCAATGGCCGATAGCATATGTTTGTCCTGATTTCCATTTTCCGAGCTGACTCTGGGTTTGGATGACATGGTCAGGCTTGAGACATGATCATCCAGACTCTAAGAGACCGCGTCCGGCTTGTCAGCATTTTCTGCATCCTGACATGCTGGTTTTTGTTGTGTATTATTTTTTCTTCTTCGATTTTTGTTATCGGGCAAATGTCTCTTACTGTGAATTTCTGTGGCGTTGTGGCTTAGCTGGTCAAAGCGCCTGTCTTGTAAACAGGAGTTCCTTGGCTCAAATCCCAGCAGCGTATAGTCCAGGTGGTGCGTGTGCTTGTTTTATAGAGCTCACCGGAATGAATTATAAAATTGTATAGCTTTGAGGCGTAATGAGTAGTGCGACAAATAGAGTTAAACAACCTCTTTGCTCGCCATTTTAAGACTTGCTGTCTTTTTTTAGTCTCTGTGTGCAAAAACGTCTTGCGTCCTATTCAGCATTGGCGCTGTGGCATAGTTGGTCAAAGCACCTGTCTAGTAATCAGGAGATCTTGGGTTCAAATCCCAGCAGTGCCTGATGTAAAGGTTTCGTGTTTGCTTTTTGTTAAGAAGAACGAGTGTTTACGCAGCGGGATGTTTAGCAGTCGGTTTCTTAACAAAACTCAAATCCTTAAGAACGCTGCTCGTTCAAGAGGGCTTTGGACGATGCCTTTATATAGCATAGTGTGGTAATGCCTAACCAATTGGACTTTAATATTTCAAGTCCAGACATTCCCACATGCAGCGCTACCGTTGTTAGTTTTTTTTTTTTTTTTTTTTTTTGGAATTAAACATTTAGCCTGTGTCAAGGTCGTTTGGCGCTGTGGCTTAGTTGGTCAAAGTGCCTGTCTAGTAAACAGGTGATCCTGGTTTCAAATCCCAGCAGTACCTTGTCTGCAGTTGGCTGTTCTTTCATGGGCCAGAGAGTACTAAAAAGTGCACCTTTCCCTCAGATTATGGGAGAGTGGCTTTCTGATCTGAAACTCTTTTCAATGGCCGATAGCATATGTTTGTCCTGATTTCCATTTTCCGAGCTGACTCTGGGTTTGGATGTAATGAAACTGGAGGTACCAAAAAACACATAACACATGATTTAGGATAGATTAAATAAAAATAAATTCATGCATTTTTTGCTTTGATCTTGAACAGAGGCCAGGTTACCGGTTAGGTTTGAGACATAATCATCCAGACTCTAAAAGACCGCATCGGTCAGAGAGAGGAATATCCGGTACCATATGTAAAATTTTTTTATTGATGACCGCCCCGCCCCTTTTGGGTGGGGCTTCCGTTGTAAACCCCACCCCCTTTCCGTTAATTAGATTCTTATCAGGTTAATTAAATTAATATTTCCGGTAATTAGATTCTTATCAGTTTAATTAAATTAATAATACCTGTAATTAGATTCTTATCAATTGAATAAAATTAATAATTCCAGTATTATTACATTAAAATTAGATATTTTAATATTATGAAATGGATTTTAATGAAATAAATTATATCAACCGTTATTAAAACTATATTATAATTATACACTATTATACAGTATTATATATTAATTATTGTAATAAATTATGTTATTATAATTATACAATATTATATTGTCATTATTGTTTTAAATTATGTTATTATAATTAAATTATATACTATTATGTTAATATATTATGTTAGAATTAATAAGCTAAGGTATATGCACCGCTGTGTTGCCTTTGCTCTGTTATGGTCAGAACTGCGTGTCTGTGTATGTGTGTGCGTCTCTCCGGCTCGGGTGTTGGTGTGTTGAGAGGCTCTGGCTGTGCCTGCGTGGGTGTATGTGTGCGGGAAATTTGAACCGGTTGAATCATGCTTGAGAATGATAAAAGACATCTGATGACTGTTACAGCGTATGCATGTATCTGATAAGCGAACATTATGACATCGGTTGGTAAATAAACGCAAACGTCCGTTTACATGGTTATCGTTCGGTCCGGCTCTTTCCAGCTGTTAAAGCGTGAGACTGTGTTTGTGTGTGTGTTTGCGTCTCTCTGGTACGGCTCTCGGTCTGTTTGTATGTCTCTCTATGTGTGCGAATGAGACAATGATTGTTCAACAAAAACAAAAATATTCATCCATCATGATTATTATGGTTGTTTAACTTTGTTTCAATGTTATAATAAACTATAAACGATTAACTGTGTTGTATGATCCATTTCTAATGTAAAGCTTATCTCATACAATTTTTTAATCTATCTATGATGCAAACTGTGAATAAATGTTCAATTACAAGTAATTTATAATCATACACAATGAATATTAAATATCATAAACACTCAACACGATTTGTATGGTATATTATTTTGGCTCAATATAGAAATATTGGAAGAAATGAATTTAAAAAACTGTATTTAATAAACCATTATCATTTTGGTATGATGTTTTACTCAATATTACGTTGTTACATATTTTAATCCAGGCGAATGATAACCTCTTAAATCATTTTATTGATTGCCGCAACTAGGTTATATATTGTTTACATTAATAATCTGGCATACGCCAGATAATCATTATTGAACGTCTTGTTTTAGTCTATTTAATTTTATTTTATACTAACATTAAACTGCGTGTACGTTTCTTTGAATTTGGCTGTCTGTTATGCAAACCGTCGTGCGGCACCTCTGTCAAACTAATTTCCTCAGCGCAGCATGAAGCGCCTTCAGGTCTCTGTGATAAGGTTATAGCCGTTGTCCGTTGTAATAAACAGTAGTGATCCGGACAGATCTGTGAACACGAATAGCGGGTGGTTCCGCTAAGGTCTTTTGATACCGATAAGACCACGGATCTCTGAGCACAAACATAGACCTCTAGCGCCATCTAGTGTTTACTCAACAAATACATATATTCATTTTATTCTCTTATTTTCAGCCAATACAAATTAAATATATTTAACCTTATCTGAATAATAAACGTGTATTACGTCAACGTAGATGCAATAGTATAAAAGACCATATTAGTTACTGTAGTAGCTATTTTCTCTAAGGAGGCTCTCTCAGTGGTCAAGAAACAAAGTCTTACCCGGGATGTCTTTTACAAGTTTTATTCTTTATAAAGAAGATCACAGTCATACAGCAACAACAGTTTCTGCAGAGTGAGATCCTAAAGCCAAGTGTGTTCACCCTTTTATCTGGTTTGTACTGCTTACGAGGTCAACTCCCAATAAGGCCTCATCTACAATTACGTCAGGCGTCTTCTGCTGTTCGTGCGATATGCTCATAACAACCACACATCCTTCTTAGGATAATGAAAAAGCTTTCACCTAAAGAAATATAGTTATCTATAAAAATGTACACATAGGTTTTATGATGAACATATGGAGAACACAGATACACACACATGTAATAATGAGTCTTAGACAAGTATCTAACATATAAAGCTCATCTAAAAATGAATTTCCATTACAATTCCTCTCTTTTTATCATTCATTGATAACTCATCATCAAATTCATTTTCCACAGGCTTTCTAAAATCACACTAATTATAAATCTCATTCTGATTATATTGATCATGCTGATTACACAAATCATTAAACAGGTTTCTGCACACATTAATACACTAGAGATGTTCAAACCCTCTTCTTAATATAGTTTCCCCATTAAGATTTACTTTTCAAAACATCCCTCTTCCCTGGGAGCCGGGCTAAACGAATAATCACTGTTATTGCGCTCCTGACCGAAGTCAGACCCTCAGTCACCCCTCAGAGGTTTCCATCACAGAAATTGCCTGTTATTTGCACACTATTAATTGATTTTACAAAATTCAGAAACATTTGTCAGTTAATTAAAATAATTAACCCTCTACATTGTTAATTAAATCATAATACTCATAAACATAGGAACACGTTGTTGTTTCTGTACTCTTAAACATACATCACATTTACACTCTTCTCTCGATTTTCATGCAAATGATCACTCTTTTAAGACTTGTTACAGAACATACAACTCATGCAGTTTGCTGTTTTTCTTTGGATAGACCCAAAATACATGTAAGCAAGCAAATAGTCGTCTCAAAATTCAAACAAAAAGTCAGATCCATTAGCATTTTCTCAATTAAGTAACAGCCGTCACTTAAATCTGTTCTCAATCTGTTTACGGGTTTTCTTTGTTCATATCCACATATCTGCTGCTATCATCAAAGTCATAATCAAATTCATCCCCCATATCAATATTCATACCCTCTTTGTTGACAGCCATCTTTACCATCTGAAGGGATGTTGTAGATGTAATCAGTCTGCCCACTGACCATGATATAAATCTGAAAATACATGGCAGACAACACAATAACACTAGACCCACCCCCAATACAGGTAACACCACAGTAAAGGCCCAGTAGATTCAGTTTCCCCACTTAAATGACAGCCAATCTAGCCATCAGTTGTTAGCGTTCTTAGGCACTTTTACGGCCAATCTCATATCAACTACAATGCCAGTAATGTTTTGTTGTAATCAGGTTAATTAAGGTGACACTAGCAGCAATGCCACTGTTGTTCTCCTCAGACCACACATTCCTTGCACACAGAATGGATGCCAGCAATCTTTTCGCCCATCTTCAGATCCTTAATGTGATGGTCAAGCACAGCTTTTTCACCTCTCTTTTGGTTGCCTTCTCCTCCGTCTGATTGCTGCTTGGTGTTGTATTCAATTTCCAAATATTGGCCTTCTTGTTTAATTGCTTCATTAACAAAATGGGTACCATTATCTGAGCTTATTTTTTGTGGTATTCGCCATCTCGGCACGATTTCAGTCAGTAACGCTTTTTGCTACCGCAGCCGAATCTTGTTTTGAGGTTGGAAAAACTTCAACCCACTTTGACCACATGTCAACCATCACCAAACAGTACCTTTTCCCATTGCATGGGGACAATTCAATGAAATCCATCATCAAATATTCAAAAGGCCCTGTTGGAGGTGGATGAGATGATAGTGGAACCTTTATCGCTCTGGCCACATTATGTGTGTTGCAAATTACACATCGTCTACAGAAATTGTCCGCAAATGTAGTGAACCCCTTTGTGAACCACAGTTCGTTCATTTGCGCAACCATTGCTGTTTTTGACACATAATCTTTACCGTGAAGTAATTTCGCATAATGTTGGAAAAAATGTTTTGGTGAACACGCCTTGCCCTCAGCACACTTCCACACATTATCTTTCATCACACAGCCAGACTGTCTCCACTTGTTTTTTTTTCTCCTTTCCCGTCGCGAAGGTCTGCATATCCTGCAAAGAAGAACACACGTCATTGTCATTATCAACAGATAGCAGAGAACATTCAGAGTTTTCAAGTGGTTCGTCAGAGAGGTCAGGTCGTGGCGTACACACCTGTTCAAGTGCTGTTAAACAACAATGATGCTCTTCCCCATCCTCCTCAGTAGGAAGAAGAGTAGCTGCATTCAAACCAGTACATCGTTTAACAGTCACATTTGGCATATCTAACAAGATAGTGTGATATCTCAGCCAGCGAGCTGTTGACAGATGCTATGTTTTTTGTTCTTGAAGTATCATGGACACAGAATGTGGCACCATCAGTATCAGATCAGAATAACCAACAAAATCTCTTAAAGCCATAACAGCTTTTTCCGCAGCCGCCACTGCTCTTAAGCAACGTGGCAGGCCTGCTGCTACAGGGTCAGGTTTGCTCGAAAAGTAGGCCACAGGTCGCAATCTACCTCCATGATCCTGTAGGAGCAATGATGTCATGAACCCATTTCTCTCATCTACCATCTAAACAAATGGTTTTGTTGGTATAGGTAAACCCAATGCAGGGGCCTCAGCCATTTGTAATTTCATGTTTACAAATGCCTGCTCTGCCTCTGTCGTCAACTCTAGTTTGTCCGTGGATTTCATCCCCTTCCCTAATGTTAGGGCTCTCAGGGGTTGTTCCAAAATTCCATAATTTGGAATAAATGTGCGACAATATGAACACATTCCCAAAAAAAAAGACAACATTTGTTTTTTTGTCAGCGGTTTTGGTACATTTTTTATACCACTAACCCTTTTTTCAGACAGAGATTTACTGTGTGGTGTAATGACGTGCCCTAAAAATGTTACCTTTTGTTTAACAAACTGCAATTTTGTCAAACTGACTTTGTTGCCCTCCTTAGCCAGGTGTTTAAGGAGAGTCACAGTGTCTTTCACACACGTCTCTTCATTCTCAGCACATATCAACAAGTCATCAACATACTGTAGCAAAGCAGTTCCAGCTGTCAGGGTCAAAGGTTCCAAACTTCTTAACAACACTTCATTGTACAAAGTTGGAGATGCTGTAAAACCCTGACACAGACGTGTAAAGGTGTAGCCTTTTCCATTGAAATTAAATGCAAACCAAAATTGACTGTCTTTGTCCACTGGCACACTGAAAAATGCATTTGCCAGATCAACCACTTAATACAATTGTGATTTTTCAGGAATTTGTGACAAAATCGTGTACGGATTTGGAACTAATGGAGCCCTTTGTTTGACAGCTGCATTTACTGCTTGTAAATCCTGTACAAAACGCCATTCTGTAGGCATCCCATTATCCCATATCTTTTTAACAGGAAAAATAGGGGTGCGAACCTCAGAATTGTTGCATGGTACAATAACACCCTGTTTCAGTAAAGGCTCAAATACTGGGGTAATACCCTCAATGGCTTCCCTTTTCAAAGGATATTGTTGTTGACATGGTCTGTAATCAGATTTTGCAGTGATTGTGACTGGCTCACAACCTTTAATCAAACCAACATCATACTTGCTTTTAGCCCACAGTTCGCTGGGTATTTCTGCTAAAGCTGGTTTTATGTCTGCAGCGTTAAAGTCAACCATGCAAGAATTCTTCACGCACACTTTGTCAATAGCAGTCACAGTTTTTGAAACAGCTGTTTTGTTTCACTGTTTACTCTAAATGCTTCTGCGCTTTTGCTAAATTCCATCCCTCTTTCTCTATTCTCCCAGTCATCAGCTTCAACACACTGCTTCACAAACGGCCCTAAATCAGCCCAAGATTGTTGTTTACCCTTGAAAACTGATATGTGAGGCACAGCCTGTGCTGACAAGAGATAGAATGAACGCTGCTCTTCTGACAGAGACACTGAAACTGCACAAAAACTGCCATTCCAGTACATTTTCTCCAATTTCAAAGTTTCCTGTTCATCTTTCTCAAACCAAGCTTTTTCAAAATCATCATCCCTATCAATTACGACATGTGCCGTACAATGCAGTTCACCAGGAGACATTATGTCACTGTTAAAAGGTTTAACACGTTCTTTAGCCAATTTGCAAATTGAATTAGCCCATTCATTGTCTTCAATGAGCCATTAATAGGCCCACTTCGGCTCTTGTGATTCAATTTGTAAACAACAAAATTCCTCCCCTTCAATCACTCTCACACCAGAGGAATCTGCCGTTAAAATCAAGTTTAGTTTACACAAAATGTCCCTTCCGAGGATGGGAATGGGGCATTTTGGTGAACAAACAAATGCATGTCTGAAAATTTCACCCCCCTCTGTCTCACAGGTCAGCGGAGCTGTAAATCGCTCGATGGCTTTATGACCAGATGAAGACAGAGACTCGTGCAATTTGGTTGATAGAGGTATTTCACACTGTAAGTCACATGATCGTATACAAGATCTGCTAGCTCCGCTATCAGCTAGAAACTCAACTATTGTACCCCCAACTTTCATGCAATATTGTGGCATGTCTAGAAATGCTTCATTATTAAACAATAATGCCATTTCATCAGAAAAATGATCAACATTACTGTGATCAAAATTACAGTGGGAAATGCAAGCTTTTTCTTCATTGCAGAGAGCCAGTATATCAGTGTATGTGAATATGTGTGTATAAAAATGTGTTTGCATTTAAACATGCATTTAAACATGTTAGTAAAAAATGTTCACTTCCCTTTACTGTAGCTGTTGGCTGCTTGCCCAGACCCTCTCAATTCTGCTCTTCCAGCTCCGTTGTTGGTTTGCGCCTTTCGGGTCAATCCTTGACCAAAAGTCCATCTCGGTGGCAAGCACAGACATTTGGTACAGTTTCTCGTCACGTACACCACAGGCTCTGCAGATTTAATCGCCATCCGTCACATTCCAGTTTCTCCATCTTCTGGTATCTTTCTCACCCTTGACACCTTTGTCGCCTTTGAACTTGTGATATCCTTGGTTGTCAGGTCTTGGTTGGATCTTTGGTTGGCCACTTGTATCAGAGCCATGCACAGCTGCCTTTCTGCTTTCTTCTTGTCTTGCTCTTGCTTCACTGTCAGCTTGTCTTCAGCATGTTGAGCACACAGCAGAATGTCCGTTAAATGTCCATTTCTCCAGTTCAAACAGATGTCCTCCACTCGCTCGAGGTGGGAATTTCGTTGGTGCGGTCGGAGGTCTTCTGGGACAGTAGCAGTTGAGGTCTGGGTCAGTTCTCAGGGCTCGCAGCTCAGCCACGGGATAGTGATCGTACGGCGGTACATGAATGGAAACAGATATATAGAAAAGATTAGTAATGCTAATTAATCTTTCATTCACACTTTCACATTTTTTCACTTGCTTTTTCCTTCACTTTATCTCCTTCATTCTTTTCCCTACATGCCACTTCTTCATTCTCTTTCCTTACATGCCAGCTGCCTCTGCAGTATTTTCCTTTTTGCCTCTTATCTGCCTTTTTGAGCCAACAATCAACAGTGTCTCCACACGACACACACACATGCCTTTCACAAAAACAACCTGCTTTTCCTTCTGCCTTCTTAATCAACTCTTTCAATTTGTTTAACCTAGTAACACTCAACATTCCCTTTCCCTCAGAAACTTGTGATACTTTATTAGTTTACCTATATCTTGCATGCTTTTTTTCCATATAATTTTTTCACATATTCCAAAACACCGGTCTATCATATCTTCGTACTTTGTTTTGAGACGTCCCCATGCTGGTAAAAACCTCCCCTGGACTTTGTCGGTACCTATTAATCTGTCGGACGTCTCCAACAGATTTCAATTTTTCACCTAAAATCGACAAGTTAAGCTTTCCAGCTCTATTTCTCGTGGCACACAATTTCACTTTCCTTTTAGAAGTAAATCGCCCGGCCCCTGATTTCAACCTCCTTCTGGAAGTAAATCGCACAGCCTGGATTTCAGCTTCTTTTTGGAAGTAAATTGTACAGCCCCCTGATTTCAACCCCCTCCCGGGAGTAAATCGCAGTTAGCTAGCCGAACGTATTAAAAAGGTCTTGATCTTAGACAGGCGCCAGATCTCACTTGTATAAGGTCTTGATCTCAGCTAAACGCCAGATCTCACTTGTAACAACGGTCTCAATCTCCGCCCGATGTCCGATCTCACTTTCATTAATCACGCCGCTATCCCACAGAGACAGATCTACCAGCATGGTGAGGCCCAATTTGCAGTAAAAACCCTTCTAATTATTTTTAATCACAATAATCAAATACCCAAAACTTGTTAAATTTCCTTTTTTTAAACAATAAACAAAGAATTTGTTTCTTACCAGAGAGTTCAGATGCCACTGAGTTCTTTTTCCAGATGTCAGTGGGGTCCCCCTCCGAGCCCGGCGGTCGGCCCCTCAACCTTCAATCGAGCGGGGCAGGGCTGTGACACGAAGTCCCAGGATGATCAGTCACCGTCTGCAGGGTCCTCCAAGACATCCCACTATTCTGACACCAAATTGTAGTGGCTATTTTCTCTAAGGAGGCTCTCTCAGTGGTCAAGAAACAAAGTCTTACCCGGGATGTCTTTTACAAGTTTTATTCTTTATAAAGAAGATCACAGTCATACAGCAACAACAGTTTCTGCAGAGTGAGATACTAAAGCAAAGTGTGTTCCCCTTTTTATCTAGTTTGTACTGCTTACGAGGTCAACTCCCAATAAGGTCTCATCTACAATTATGCCAGGCGTCTTCTGCTGTTCGTGCGATATGCTCATAACAACCACACATCCTTCTTAAGCAACCATACCTCAAAGGTGATAAAAATGTACACATAGGTTTTATGATGAACATATGGTGAACACAGATACACACACATATAAAAATGAGTCTTAGACAAGTTTCTACTATATAAAGGTCATCTAAAAAATGAATTTCCATTACAGCTCACACTCAATTAAAGTGACAGTGCATTGATAATGACCAAAACACATTGAATGACAGTAAAAAGCAATTTTACCCAATAAATGCTTTAATAATGTCAAATGGTTTATATATAGTCAATCAAATGAACTTAAACGATTAAAAACGGCAACAAACATTTATTTAGGCCCGAACTACAAAACCAACTGTAAAACAAATTTAGTATCAATTTTGCTTAAGTTGCACACTAGTGTTGTAGGAGAGGGGAAATAGAATATTTGTGGGATTTGTAGTCCATAGCGAAGTGTATTGTGGGTAGTGTAGTTCGACACGCATGCTGGATTATGTGAGCTCGCTGTGTTCTGTGCAGCTGAGCAGAGGAAGAAAGTTTAAATCAGCTTTGTTTTATGTTCACTCGAGTTATTCCTACCGGGAGCTGTTTGCACTGTGAATCTGACAACACGAAAATAAGTAAAATAATGGCATGCATTAATTACTTTTGTCCGTCTCATCATCTGCACGAGCAGGAATTAACGAGCTGTTGTTCTGCCGCTGGACATCACTGAAGCGGAGAAAGTAACACTAGTTTGATCATGTATAAATATCATAATAACTATGTTGTATAAATATGATTATAACTAGGTCTACAGCAACCTGATAATTAAAAAAACAAATGACATGATATCACAGGCGATTTTCTTGTAGACTGTAGACACTTCTCATATAAGTTAGCTTTAGAAGCATACAGTACTATTTGATCTATAAAATGTGTAAAATAAACATTTGCAGGTTAAAGAAACAGCATAGGAGGGGCCTTGGTGCAGATGAAAAGTTTAAAAAGTGTATTTGTATGTAGAGAGACATGTGTAACTAGATAGAATAGACAGAGATAGGTTGATCCCTGCAGCAGCTGCTGAAGAGCTGTGCGCTGCAGACGCAGCTGGTGTGAAAGGCAAACGCCTGCGTGCTGCTACTGCTCGACATACGCGCTGCTCACGCTCTGCTCACGCGACGCTGAAGCTTGCGGTGTGAAACAGGCGTTAGCCTTACGTCTCCGCACATGGACAAACCAGCAGACTGAGCTCACTGTAGAACATCTTAAATGTTGTTTTGGTCATTCTAAAATGCCTTAACTGTTTCAGTATTATTGTATGTTATTAATTACCTCAGAGCGTCTGGAGCGTGTCAAGATATCCGCGTCTCATGGCTTTCAAAGCCCCCACGTGTTCATTGTGTGTCAGCATTGTCTTCTGAGGCGCAATTACATTTATTAAATAAAAAATTATTGCCGCAGCTTCTTCTACCGCAGTAAATTCTGTTTTTACTGTTGATATTTGGCGCAAGTTAATCAGGAGGTGACGATTGTGTTCTCTTTGACTTGTTGGATGAAAACGCTGCTTTATTCGCATCTTTTAGGCGTTATTCCAGTTTTGCATAAATTTATGTAATATATTTGGATGGAAACTTAGATATTGCCTACATTTTTGTCACGCACAGAACAAAGTCACTTACGAGAATGGCTTGTTCTTTTTTTCATAAATAATTAGCTTAACCTTCAACATGTACTGTTAGTAGATTAATGGGATTACTATTCTTTCTAAAAAGTATTTTTAGTACTACATACCTTCTAAATGTTATCAACCTCTATCACTTGATCAATAAAAAGGCAGACACACAAGTGCACTGTTAAATCTATTAAAACTGATAAACGTGTATAAAAGTTTAGAAACATTTTATAAACGTCACACATTACATTACTCATTTTATTATACTTAAATATTTAAATACTTTAAATTAAAAATTATGCATTAACTTGAGCAGCTGTTTTCCCAGGCTAACTGTCTCTGTTTCACTGATGGTTGCTTCTTTTTAAATATATACACTCATATTTGCTATAACTTTGCATGAGCAGATCAAGTTCAGCTGGAGAAAGAAATGGTGATCTCTTTTTTTAAGATGTTGCCATGGTCACTCGTAATATCTGCGCTCCATTGATAATGTCTTTTTAAAGTCACAGTGTGCGCGCTTAACTCTGAGTTGGTCTACTCAAAGTTGATTGATCTAACTCAGATAAGCTATTCTGAAACCAAAAAGTTTTTAATCTCTCTGTAAATCAACTCAGAGTTCAAGTTTAAACTCCGAGTTGTTTGAAACTCCTTACTGAAACAGGCCCCAGGTAAGGAAGTGAATGCCAATTGTATTTGTTTTGTTTTAGTTCAGAATAGGTAAGATTACGGCGCTCGGCGCTGAAGATTTTTCTTTCCTTTTTTCTTTTCATGTTTCTAGCGAGGTAAGTGGTTTGCTTATGAGTTAGAATTGTTTTGTTATATTAATTTCTTTGATTTGGCTTCACTAGCGTCCCTTTACTCTTAAGTTGACCTAATTATGTTTGCTACTTTGTTTAATTTATTACTTTATTATTTTAAATATTTTTTCTTATTGTATATATATTTGGGCATTATTCTGATTTCACTTTTTTGTACATTAAATCACTTTTGTTGGCAGTTTTGTTGTTTGTGTCTTTTACTTTCACCCATCATCTTGTAACAGTACCACACCTTCTAAATGTTACTGCTTTTACCCTAGACTAACATCAAATAGGTTGTAAAACAAATGAAGGACTTCGAAAAGCTTACAGCACCTGGTATTGCCAGGCGGTCTCCCATCTAAGTACTAACCAGGCCCGACCCTGCTTTACTTCCGAGTTCAGATGAGATGGGGCATTGCCAGGGTGGTATGGCCGTAAGCAAGAGAGTCTGTCAAGAGTTGGCTATTTAAAACAGGCGCAGCACCAGGGACCGAGCGCAGCTCAGCTGGCATCGACACAGCACCGACAGAAACAATGCCCTTGAAGGCGAGAAAAAATAATGGCAGTGAAGCTGTGACACGGGGAAGTCTATCAGCTGCCAAATGAAGGACTTCGAAAAGCTTACAGCACCTGGTATTCCCAGGCGGTCTCCCATCCAAGTGTAACAGGTGTACTATATTTATTTATTATTGGACCAGACAATAAAACCAGAAGTTTACAAGGTAAGTAAAAGGAGGTGGGGGTGAAACTGAGCAATAACCAAAGACAAACTGAATTTTTTAAATACAAAAATAATTTTACTTTAGATTGTATGAATTTTTTCCTTATCATATTTGTCTTAGTAAACAATACTTACATCAGTAACATAACTATCTATACACAACCCCAGGGTGCACCCACTTTACAATTATTTTAAATCAAACACAAATCACAATAAATGAATTCAAGTGAAAACAAAAGAAACCATAAAATAACACAAATAAATCAGTGTCGTTGTTCACTCTGAAATTGGTGAAATCAGTTCAATTCAGATAAAGTTCTGTTTTTTCCCTCCAAGAAAATCAGTCCTTAGAGCTGTATTAAAAAATCGCAGTCCAATAAAGGAATTAACTTTTTGGCAAATTCTTACTTTATCCGGTGAAATGAGGATAAATTGAAATATGTGTACTTCACAATTTTCCAGGTCGACGTAGGAGGCTCGCCATCAATACAAGGAATCCAGTGAAACTGGGAAAATGTCCTCAGAAAAAAACCTGGCCTGATCACAGACCAGAATATATAAATAAGTTTAATATGTTCAAAATAATTTAAAAAACATACAAATTATACAACACGTAGAACAAATAAAACACATATACACACATGTTTACCATAAAATGAGCTAATATAATGGAATACCTGTCAAACTCACGATGTCTATATCACTCTATGGTCTTCTCACACACACGCGATTGCAAAATGGCGTCAGCGCACTGTAAACGCAATGCAACATGCAGTCTGACTTCAACACACTCTTAAATACACTAACACTTTTGCAGGTACAAGTACAACTTGATTTAGTACAACTACAATCACTTTTAAACTATTTGGGAATCATAACATACTGTATTTTAATCTTTTTGTTCAAGTTTGCTCCTCTATTATTCTGCCAACCGGTCTCGTCTCTGCTCTCTCTCTCTCTGTGGCAAGCTGGAAGGGGCGGAGCTAACAACCCGCTCTTACGATTGGTTGTTACTTTACTTCAAACTACATTTGTATACATGAATTTTATTTCGTTTATCATATTTATAAAGACTTGTAGATATAATAATAATATGATTATACTGCTCTAAATAATATTATAAATAATTATTTAACTATTTTACTGGGGTTACATAGGTTTCTGCAACTATTGTCGGTAAGATGACTTTCAGTTTTGCCATATGAACGACAGAGCATAAGAACGACAAGAATGGGATTCGATGGACTCGGCCACCTCGTTATGTATGTACTCACTTTCCGGATATGGGCTGGACTATAGGATTTCTGTATGTATTTGCTGCTATTTTCGGTAAAGATGACTTTAAATTTTGCAACAACATCCTTCAAAACGACAAGAGCGTGCGAGTAAAACACCTTCCACGGAAGCACCAGGCTCTTTCAAATGCCAGAGCATTTGAACAACAAGGATGGGATTCGATGGACCCTTCCACCTCGTCATGTATGTACTCACTTTCCTGATATGGGCTGGACTATAGGATTTCTGTATGTATTTGCTGCTATTTTCGGTAAAGATGACGTTAAATTTTGCAACAACATCCTTCAAAACGATAAGAGCGTGCGAGTAAAACACCTTCCACGGAAGCACCGGCCTCTTTCAAACGCCAGAGCATTTGAACGACAAGGATGGGATTCGATGGACTCTTCCACCTCGTCATGTATGTACTCACTTTCATGATGGGGGCTGGACTATGGCATACGTTTGTATTTGCTGCTATTTACGATAAAGTTGACATAAAATTTTGCAACAACATCCTTCAAAACGCTAAAAGAGTGAGAGTAAAAGAAATTCTACAGAAACACCATAATCTCTCGAATGCCAGAACATATGAGCGACAATGATGGGATTTGAACCCACGCGTGCAGAGCACAATGGATTAGCAGTCCATCGCCTTAACCACTCGGCCACCTCGTCAGGTACTTTCCTTCTTCTCTGGTGAAGGCCGGACTGTGGCACATATTTGTAAATGTATGTTTCTGCAACTATTTTCGGTAAGATGACTTTCAGTTTTGCCGTATGAACGACAGAGCAAATGAACAACAAAAATGGGATTCGATGGACTCGGCCACCCCGTCATGTATGTACTCACTTTCCTGTTGGGGGCTGGACTACAGCATTTCTGTATGTATTTGCTGCTATTTTCGGTAAAGATGACGTTAAATTTTGCAACAACATCCTTCAAAACGATAAGAGCGTGCGAGTAAAACACCTTCCACGGAAGCACCGGCCTCTTTCAAACGCCAGAGCATTTGAACGACAAGGATGGGATTCGATGGACCCTTCCACCTCGTCATGTTTGTACTCACTTTCATGATGGGGGCTGCAATCTGACATTTCTGTATGTATTTGGTGCTATTTTCGGTAAAGATGACGTTAAATTTTGCAACAACATCCTTCAAAACGTTAAAAGAGTGAAAGTACTTCTACAGAAACACCATGATCTCTCAAATGACAGAACATATGAGCGACGAGGATGGGATTCGAACCCACGCGTGCAGAGCACAATAGATTAGCAGTCCATCGCCTTAACCACTCGGCCACCTCGTCACATACTTTCCCTCTTCTCTGGTGGAGGCTGGACTGTGGCACATAATTGTAAATGTATGTTTCTGCAACTATTTTCGGTAAGATGACTTTCAGTTTTGCCATATGAACGACAGATCAAATGAACGACAAAAATGGGATTCGATGGATTCTTCCACCTTGTCATGTATGTACTCACTTTCATGATAGGGGCTGGAATCTGACATTTCTGTATGTATTTGCTGATATTTTCGGTAAAGATGACGTTAAATTTTGCAACAACATCCTTCAAAACGCTAAAAGAGTGAGAGTAAAAGTACTTCTACAGAAACACCATGATCTCTCGAATGCCAGAACATATGAGCGACGAGGATGGGATTCGAA
Organism: Danio rerio; assembly: GCF_052040795.2. Classification (NCBI taxonomy): domain Eukaryota; kingdom Metazoa; phylum Chordata; class Actinopteri; order Cypriniformes; family Danionidae; genus Danio; species Danio rerio. Next base: position 80,328,892 of record NC_141024.2, on the reverse strand, counting down.
GCCACAAGTGCAGAGCACAATGGATTAGCAGTCCATCGGCTTAACCACTCGGCCACCTTGTCACATACTTTCCTTCTTCACTGGTGGAAGCCGGACTGTGGAACATAATTGTAAATGTATGTTTCTGCAACTATTTTCGGTCAGATGACTTTCAGTTTTGCCGTATGAACGACAAAAATGGGATTCGATGGACTCGGCCACCCCGTCGTGTATGTTCTCACTTTCCTGTTGGGGGCTGGACTACGGCATTTCTGTATATATTGGCTGCTGTTTTTGGTAAAGATGACGTTAAATTTTGCAACAACATCCTTCAAAACGATAAGAGCGTGCGAGTAAAACACCTTTCACGAAAGCACCGGCCTCTTTCAAACGCCAGAGCATTCGAACGACAAGGATGGGATTCGATAGACCCTTCCACCTTGTCATGTATGTACTCACTTTCATGATGGGGGCTGGACTATGGCATATGTTTGTATTTTCAGCTATTTTCGATAAAGTTGACATAAAATTTTGCAACAACATCCTTCAAAACGCTTAAAGAGTGAGAGTAGTACTACAAAAACACTATGATCTCTTGAATGCCAGAACATATGAGCAACGAGGATCGGCTTCGAACCCACGCGAGCAGAGCACAATGGATTAGCAGTCCATTGCCTTAACCACTCGGCCAGCTCGTCACATAATTTCCTTCTTCTCTGGTGGAGGCCGGACTGTGGAACATACTTGTAAATGTATGTTTCTGCAACTATTTTCGGTCAGATGACTTTCAGTTTTGCCATATTAACGACAGAGCAAATGAACGACAAAAATAGGATTCGATGGACTCGGCCACCCCGTCATGTATGTACTCACTTTCCTGTTGGGGGCTGGACTACGCCATTTCTGTATATATTGGCTGCTGTTTTCGGTAAAGATTACGTTAAATTTTGCAACAACATCCTTCAAAACGATAAGAGCGTGCGAGTAAAACACCTTCCACGGAAGCACCGGCCTCTTTCAAACGCCAGAGCATTCGAACGACAAGGATGGGATTCGATAGACCCTTCCACCTTGTCATGTATGTACTCACTTTCATGATGGGGGCTGGACTATGGCATATGTTTGTATTTGCAGCTATTTTCGAAAAAGTTGACATAAAATTTGCAACAACATCCTTCAAAACAATTAAAGAGTGAGAGAACTTACAAAGAAACACCATGATCTCTCAAATACCAGAACATAGGAGCAACGAGGATGGAATTCGAACCCATGCGTGCAGAGCACAATGGATTAGCAGACCATCGCCTTAACCACTCGGCCACCTCATCCAGCCTTTACTTCTTCTTTGGTGGAGGCTGGACTGTGGCACATATTTGTATATGTATGTTTCTGCAACTATTTTCTGTCAGATGACTTTCAGTTTTGCCGTATGAACAACAGAGCAAATGAACGACAAAAGTGGGATTCGATGGACTCGGCCACCCCGTCATGTATGTACTCACTTTCCTGTTGGGGGCTGGACTACAGCATTTCTGTATGTATTTGCTGCTATTTTCGGTAAAGATGAAGTTAAATTTTGCAACAACATCCTTCAAAACGATAAGAGCGTGCGAGTAAAACACCTTCCACGGAAGCACCGGCCTCTTTCAAACGCCAGAGCATTTGAACGACAAAAATGGGATTCGATGGATTCTTCCACCTCGTCATGTATGTACTCACTTTCATGATGGGGGCTGGAATCTGACATTTCTGTATGTATTTGCTGCTATTTTTCGGTAAAGATGACGTTAAATTTTGCAACAAAATCCTAAAAGAGTGAGAGTGAAAGTACTTCTACAGAAACACCATGATCTCTCGAATGACAGAACATATGAGCGACGAAGATGAGATTCAGACACACGTGTGCAAAGCACAATGGACTAGCAGTCCATTGCCTTAACCACTCTGCCAACTCATCTCGCTTACACCTTTTTCTCTGGTGGAGGCCGGACTGTGCCACATATTTGTAAATGTATGTTTCTGCAACTATTTTCAGTAAGATGACTTTCAGTTTTGCCATATGAACGACAAGAATGGGATTCGATGGACTCGGCCACCTCGTCATGTATATATTCCCTTTCCTGATGGGGGCTGCACTATAGCATTTCTGTATGTATTTGCAGCTCTTTTCGGTAAAGATGACATGAATTTTTGCAACAACATTCTTTAAAACGATAAGAGCGTGCGAGTAAAACACCTTTCACAAAAGCACCGGCCTCTTTCAAACGCCAAAGCATTTGAACGACAAGGATGGGATTCGATGGACTTGGCCACTTCGTAATAAAATTTTGCAACAACATCCTTCAAAACGCTAAAAGAGTGAGAGTAAAACATGTTCCACAGAAGCACCAGGCTCTCTCGAATGCCAGGACTTATTAGCGACGAGGATGGGATTTAAAGAGCACAATGGATTAGCAATGCCAGCTGCTGAAGGATTGTCCATCAATATTTCACAAATGTTGAAGATGAGAGCCAATCGGAGCGATTCGCTCCGACATTGTTGCCAATCATGTTGCAGCGCCTGAACATTTGCAGCCTTTTTAAAATTGCAGCAGTCATCAATTGTTTGCATTTCCATTGTTTCTTGGGAATAGCGTTGTGCTGGTAGGAGGAGAAAAACAACAGTGTGTTCTCACTGAAGAGAAAGGGGCATATCACATGGAGGAACATACCACAAGAGAGCCACAGTGGCTGTCCCGTAGCTCGCTGTGATCGTATAGTGGTTATTACTCTGTGTTGTAGCTGCAGCAACCCCGGTTCGAATCGGGATCACGGCAGGTTTTTCAAGGTGGTATTGGATTTGCACTCTGTGTTACCATTCGTAATCTCCAGCCACCTTTTAGTGCAGGCTGTGCTAATGGCACGTCCTGAATGTTTACGTTTCCTAAAGTGTAGAAGACTAGGGATTCGATATGAGAAACAGGATCTATGATGCCAGTATGCTGTGTAGATAAGTACTGATCAAGTCACGCTTCTAAGGCATGGAAGGAATCTTTTCAATTGTTGAGTGTCCATTCATTGCCACAACAGCAGAAAGACTTTCTGCAGTTATCATTGATCTATTTAATGTCTCCTACATGACATGGAGTCCAAACTATTGTGTTGTACTGATGTCTACACCTACAACAACCATAAACCCAACCTTAAAGTAACCTGTCGTGTTTTATCAACCTCCACACAAACCATAAGCTTAAAACCCCATCCCACGGTAAACTTTAGTGTACTGTAAAGGTCTGCGCCGACCACAACCCTAAAGATTGCCTACTTGTAAATTACTGTTGTGGAGCTTGGATAGCTCAGTCGGTAGAACATCTGACTTTTAATCTAAGGGTTGAGGGTTCAAGACCCTGTTTAGATGTGTAAGGCTCATTTTGTGGAGCCACAGCTTTTGCCGTTGAGCTATCGCTTGATGAAAGTTTCATCTGGATGCACAATACATGTACTACACATCAAGACATGGCAGCTCAGGCAGTCTTGTAGTCATGGCTGAGTGGTTAAGGCGATCGACTTGAGATACGTTGGGGTATTCTCCCGCAGGTTCAAGTCCTGCCAACTATGTCCACATCCTGTTACTTTTTAAAATTGCAGCAGTCGTCAATTGTTTGCATTTCCATTGTTTCTTGGGAAAAGCGTTGTGCTGGTAGGAGGAGAAAAACAACAGAGTCTTCTCACTGAAGAGAAAGGGGCTTATCACAGGCAGGAACATACCACACATAGGTCACAACGGCTGTTTCATAGCTCGCCGTGATCGTATAGTGGTTAGTACTCTGCGTTGTGGCCGCAGCAACCCCGGTTCGAATCCGAGTCACGGCAGGTTTTTCAAAGTGACATTGGTGTCGCACTCTGTGTTGCCATCCGTTATCTCCAGCCTTCT
>NC_141024.2:80310000-80317500 GCF_052040795.2 Danio rerio | reverse complement strand
GTGTGTCCATGTGCATGTGTGTGTGTGTGTGTGTGTGAGAGAAAGTCTGTTTGTGTGTGTGTGCGTGCGTGTGTGTCTCAGACTTCATCAGTGTCATCATTGGTGTTGATGAAGTGTCCTCCAGGATGCTGCTGTGTTCAGATCAGCTCATTCTTGTCTATAGATTGATCTTCATTGTTTCTCTGTTGTTTGAGCACAAATAATAAAAGTCAATGTCAAATCCACTGCTGATATTAGAATGTGATGATGAACATGGAAATGTCTGAATCCTGTCTTAATCTCTGTCAAAGATTGAATCAACTGTAGAGAAATCCAGCAGCACAATGGCGTGTTGGATTGACTAAAGTAGAAAAACACACAAATAAAGGCTTCTGCTCCATCAAGACCAACACAGAGACACTGAGGAGGAGCTTCTGAACACAGACCAGACGCTCTCTCAATCACAACACACACAGCACACACACATTCAGCACGTCGGTGGACACATCTGCACATTCAGCCACAGCTACACACTCCACACACACACACACACACATCTCTGTGTGTATTCTAGTTCAGGTCAGTTATGGTGTCACTGTACATGGAGTCAGTCTACAGCTAAAGTTCTCTACAGTTGTATAGCCACGGGATTTAATGTGTTTATTTTATTCTCTACAGATATATTTCCTATGACTAAAGTTTGTCTATATTTTATTTCTTATTTCATTCAGTAGTTTATTTCTCATCTATAATCTTGTTGTCTTTAAGGTCATGGCTGGTCGTATAAGCATTTCACTGGATATTGTTGTGTTTATGAGTTTGTATTTGATAAAGAAAACTGAATTTTAATGTAAAGTCTAATGAGATATTGAATAAAACAACATTTCAGCTGAAGTTAAAGTCTTATTTTCTCTTGATTTTTCATCTTTATTAACACTTGATGTGATTCTCCCTCGTATATTCACTGGGCTCAGCTAATTTTGTGTCTAACAGTAATATTCTGTGCTAGTTTCAGCATCCTGATCTTCTTGAGTTGCTTGTTATATCAGTTCCAGTACTGACTGATCTAATGTAGGTCTTATTGTAAAGTGTCCTGTAGAATATATGAACTAACACAGAGATCTGTTAGTGCTGTATTCATATATAGACCCATAATGTTATCTATATTATTATTTTATAGCTCCAATACTCATTTGTTTTCTTAAAACTTTTTCTAAATCTTCCTTCAAAACACTCGAGCTCAGAGAAGCTGCACAGATATCTTCAGCTCCAGTGGTTTGGGTTGTCTCGAGGAAACGCCCACAGACAATCTCATGAATATTCATGTCAGTGGAGCCAGTAATATTTCAGGATATACCTGTAGATCACACAGGTGTGTTTTAGTGAAGTGAAAGAAAGAGCTCACATCGTGTTCCTGCTGCACAAAAGCGTCTGTACTTCTGCATGTGAGTTTAACACTTCTACATTACGCTGATGTGTGGAGATGATGAAGGGTTTATATGTGTATAAGCGTGTTAATAAGACGAGGCTGAATCCAGCTTCTTATTCGCAGCTTCTTATTGACACTATGCGGTCCACCTTAAAAACCGCGACGCTTCCGTTTTTCAGCTTCTTATTCGCGCTCATCTTAGGGACCGTGTTTATTTATTTATGAAAAATGCTAAATGAAACTGATATAAGATAGAAAACGGGCTGCAAGCATGACATCTAATTGCATCATTGATTAATTATTGACAGTGCAATCATTTGAGTACAGTATATTTCTGTTTTTTTCCAGAAATAGTCCTTTATGAAGACTTCACATGACCAACCTATGAATAGACAGTGCCTGCCTCTGCAAGGATTTCAGATACAAAATAATTGTTTTATTAATTCAATTGTAAAAGTTAATACATATGTTTTATCTGCAAATACTACAATTTGTATTAGACACCCACGCCTGTAAATGCAATTCTAGTTTTGTTAAACCTATTGTTTCAAAGAACAGACAATGCACTTTTTATACACATTTTTATAAAAATATACTTTATACAAATAAATGTGAATTGAACTGAATGAGCTATTGCATAATTAATTACTGTACCGTGTTGTCTCTAATATTACACAACAGGCTAATAGTGTATATGTCTATGCGTCTGCATATGTATAAATATGTATAATTCTATACCATTGAGAAGACAGACCAAAAAAAATGTAAAAATACAGACATTTCAATAAATGCCCAGTTGGAGGTGCTATATGCCAAGTTTTTTGCATATTCATTTATTGTTTTACTTGTAACCCATATGTATTTGTGTGCCTACTACATACTATATATGTGTGTACTATAAACTGTGTGTGTGTGTGTGTGTGTGTGTATTTTAACATTAAAAATGTTTAACACTAAAGATAATAATATTATGTTTGTGTTATAAATTTATACAAAATAAAGATGCTAATACATAATCATTTAATAATAATGATTTAATAATAATTGTTATTATTATTATTATTAGTAGTAGTAGTAGTAGTAGTGAAATGAAAATATTTTACAATGCATTTATACATATTGTACTGATTACATTCATTCATTCATTTTCTTGTCAGCTTGGTCCCTTTATTAATCTGGGGTCGCCCCAGCAACCACCAACTTATCCAGCAAGTTTTTACGCAGCGAATGCCCTTCCAGCCACAACCCATCTCTGGGAAACATCCACACACACATTCACACACACACTACAGACAATTTAGCCTACCCAATTTACCTGTACCGCATGTCTGGACTGTGGGGGAAACCGGAGCATACGGAGGAAACCCACGCGAACACAGGGAGAACATGCAAAATCCACACAGAAACGCCAATTGAGCCGAGGATCGAACCAGCGACCTTCTTTAATCGCCAATTAATCTATATACCTTATGAAAATGTATAAATATGTACCTATTTATAAATATGTGTGTAAAATATGTCTCTCTCTCTCTACATATATATTTATATATGTATACATATGTACTCATTCATTTTCTTTTCGGCTTATTCCCTTTATTAAACTTTGGTCGCCACAGCGGAATGAACGGCCAACTTCTCCAGCAGATGGTTTACGCAGCTGATGCCCTTCCAACTGCAACCCATCTCTGGGAAACATCCACAGTCATACACTATATACTACTACTACTACTACTAATATTAATAATGATAATAATAATAATAACAATAATACAAGTTATTATAATTTTTATTATTATTATTAATAAGCTTATTGTTGGTATTTTATAAAAAAATAGATATTTTACAAGACGCTTATACATATTGTACTTGTCTATCACAGTAAAATAATACACAAATTAAACACCAGCATTTTCAGGCTAGGTACCACTAGTTAATTTTGACACAGCAGAACAGTTGTTCCAATGTACTCTTGGCACATTTGGTGGCGCTGTATCTCAGTGGTCTTTGAAAGTGCGTTGAAATCTTACTTGGGTCTTGTAAACAATATTCCCATCTATCAGCAAACCCAGAATAATATCAATGTACTCTACCAATTTTAGGTTATGGATCTCTGAACTTGCCATAAATTGCAATACAGCAAGGCAAAAACAGCTATGTACCGTTGCACTCTTGGCACAATTGCAGGGGTGATAGTGTTCCGGCACCACGACGGATTTCCGGCGTACTGTGGCTGCGGGGAAAAAAAAATCAGGTTGATGGATATTGATCTGTCATTTCTCTAGATTCACAGAATTCACTCACTGCTGAAAGCGCCGGACTGGTTTTTATTAAGTGCCATTTTGTGTGCTCGTGAATCATCTTTTGAGTGTAGACGCCATGTAAATAAAAGATTAATTGTGTAATTTAGAGAGCTTTATAAATTATAACAGATCTTTGTGAGATCTCTATGAACTAAGATTAGTGACGCTTTTTAGTGATAATAAGAGGAGCGTGCTTTGCACTTTCCAGGCTATAATCCATTCAGAATTTGTATGAAACTTTCGTTTTCGGCACATATACGCTGATATGTTTTGGGAATGACATCTGCATATTTACGCTGGGATAATTCTCGAAATAACGGTGAAGCAATAGACGGGACAAAAATATATTTCCCCCTTCTCCTTAAACAACTTAGTGTTTCAGCTATGAAATAGTTCAGTTTTGTATGTAGCCTAATGGCAAAGTGTTTATATTTAGTTTCGTTTTTTATTCAGCTTATTTAGAAAAACGTTTGGAGCATTTTTTATTCGTTAAAAATATATATTTTTTTAACGAACAGCGCCCAGCGGAAGACCATCATTGTCTGTTTGATCAGTTTGCCTTCTCAGATCATCACGACTTGCCTAAAATAAAAGATATAAAACAGTTCAAGTATAAAACAATGGTAGCTTAAACGTTAAAGAATGTGTGCTATTAGGCGCATAGTTTGCTTATAAAAAGCTTGCAGGACATCGAGGCGCCAGAGCAATCACTTGCATTTTTTCAGTGGGAGCAATTTAAAGTTATCCGTCATTTTTGCTCACAAAGTACGAGTAATACATCAAAAAACGTTACAGCGTTTTTATAAAATAAAGAAAACCAAAATTATACGCTTTCTGTTGTCAGGTTTTTGAACAGGAGCGCTTAACAAAATTAAGCAAAATGTATATGCCTCACAGACATAATAAATATATTTATAGAAAGCTTTAAATTATTACTTAACGAAATAAAACAAATCGAAAACAAAAAAACTCCTTCATGTAATCCGTAAAGATGAATTTCTAAAGGCGAGTCCAAGAGGAGATTGCCAGTCAGGATCTTTGCGACACTGACTCAGAATAAGTTTATTAATAAATAATTAAGATATGTCCTTACTCTTTCCTCGACACATTCATTGTTATTTGTTTTTGCCGGTGCTTGAGGCGAGTTTTAGCTTATTGTGTGCGCTTGAACGCGGTTTTACAGTAGCAGTTTTAACATGGAGTGACATGACATCTGACATTAATTAACACGAGCAAAACCATATTTAATCATTACGCGACTTTTAACCTAATTTATTGCGTCGCAAGTTAGTTTATTTGCTGAGCTACTCCACGATGTTTTAATTTAAACGCATTTATATTATGTATTCGTAGTCATACTTCCGTACGTAATATAGTCATTTGACAGTACATGTCAGTCAAATTTATTGTGGCATGCTTATGTATGGGAGGGGTTACACTTATCTGTTGTACTCTATATTATTGCATCCTGGCAGTTCCTTTGTTCCCTACAATATGGACTTCTCTATGTTTTTAATTCATTCATTTATTTTATTATTTAACTTATTTTCATTTTAAGGTATTTTGAATAATATCCTTTAAAAAGTTTTAATTAAAGGGGTGGTCCAGAATGTTATTTTTAAGGCTTGGTTGTGTTAATAAGATGCAAAGCAATGTGTGCTCATGTTTAACTTGAAGGAAATCGTGTTATTTTTTCATAAATCTCACTTTGATTATACACAGCTACTCAGCTAACATGAAAACGACTGTCATATTTCCTAGTTTCTCTAAAAGGCCCACCCTCAAGTGACTCTGATTGGTCATCATCATAATATGCTGTGATTCGCCGATCGGCTCCACGTCACGCCCTGACAAGCACGCGCGTTTTGTGTAAACAGTCAGTCAGTCAGTCAGTCAACACGTGTCTGTAACGAGTGAAAATGGGATGCGGCTCCTTTAACTGTTTCTGTGCCTTTTAGTGTGTTTATGCGTGTATACGATGAAGTATCTGTAACACGAGAAGCGCATGTGCGCGGGAGAGATTTTTATTGTTCTTTTTCTCTCATGCTCGGATTAAGTTATTTTCTATGGTGACAGAATAAAGCACAAGATGTGAGATGAGACCTTTGTGAGCCTGGATTGATTTGTTTTTGATGTTACACTCCAGTTGGGAAATCATTGCTGTATTTTTTTTAAATCAACGCGTTACAGGACGTCTTTCATGCATATGCGGAATATGCCTGTGTAAGTAACATGAATCGTTCACATATCTTTTGCGACTTTATTGTCCGAGTTGTAAAACGCATAGCAAAGCTGCCTATAGAGAGAAACTCTGCCGTCTCCCACAGAGAGACGCAGGTGCTGGCCAAGAGTGCGTGTATGTGTATGTGTGTGTGTGCGTTTACAGCCGTTTGATAAATATAGATTTGTAACGTTAGCTAAGTCGTTAGCGGTTACCATAATTTCCCGTTGTTTACATCTTTGCTACAACACACCGTTAAAGTTAGACACTGTACATGTCATGATCAATTTCAACAAATAAAAACACTTACAGGTCATGACTCAGAGTTCACAGCGTCTCCTTGCTCCATCTTTGAGGAGATTTTAACTGAATCCAGCACTGAACTGGGAGAGATTCTGGAAGCTGTGTTTTGTCAAATCATGCTTGCTATGTATTTTATAGTTCTCTGGAACATAATTAATATTGAACTGTAAGCACTTCTGTGTTTGGGTCGTGTCATTTGGAAGCCCAACAACAGAAACAGAACAGCTCTGTGGAAACAGCAGGATGGCATTTCTCTCTCTGCAGTAACGTTACAGCGCCTTTGGCCACGGCCTTTACCTGCGCAGTGTGGGATGCGCAATAACGAACTTTTGTGATCTCACAGGGGGCGGAAGTATTTTTTGTAGTCCCCAAAATTCGTTAATTGTAGGCGTTGCTAAGCTAACTCTGTACAAATCAAGGTCTCCCTTTGCATTAAACTTTGAATATTTTACATTCAGAGATGCTGTTTATGTTCACACACCTACATTACACATCAACTGAAGTTTAAAATATAATATCGTAGTGGACCACCCCTTTAAATGCATGTTGAAAACTCATAACATATATGCATGTAAGATAACAGGTGTCATTTGCCTAATGATTTTTAAATATTAAAGCAAAGAGACTTATAAGATTAATGTGCTTATAACGTGCTTATACTGACACCTACTGGCACATGTCACAAGATCACTGACACTGGTATGTGTCACTGACATTACTGGCATGTGTCTAAAAAGAGCCACTTGACAATAATGATGATCAGGGTTACACATAGGCTGTTAATATATTTGGGCCCAGGGGCCCACAAGTTATGTGTTAAAAGTGCGTTGCATACATAGTACCCCCACCTCTACTCACCTCAGGGGCAACGAAAAAAAGTTCAGGCTCAGGAATTTTTTCCACTATCAGCCCTGCATATGACATTTCTGTAATAAATATGGCTGTCAAGCCAGGATCTTGATGGTTTATTGTGGGTATGTTGTTTACATGAAAAAGTCTGTTACAAGTTAAACAAAAATTCTAATAATGAATTATATTTAGAATTTAAATAGTTTTTGTTTTGCGTTTACATAAATTTTACATTCGACTGGCCAAAATTACAAGTTTCAGTTCTTTAAATGCGATTAATCGTGATTACATTTTTTAAAAAAGTGAGATTAATTAGTTAATTTTTTAATCGATTGACAGCACTAATATATATATATATATATATATATATATATATATATATATATATATATGTGTGTGTGTGTGTGTAGGTGCTGTTT
>NC_141024.2:80065000-80072500 GCF_052040795.2 Danio rerio | reverse complement strand
AGGCTGCTGCTAAATGCTCGTTTTACCGTCCTTAGGCAAAATGCAGGACCACCAAATGAGTAACCACCATGCGTTTTACTGAACTTAATTAATTAATAGTTATTTCCTTTTAAAAATACAAATGTATTAGTCCACATTTGAGTTTGTAAATAGATATTGTTAAAAGATAGTAACATAAAAGATAATAAGATACTAATAAAAGCTCTTTATCAAAAGGATTTAAGTGTGCTTATAAAAATGCAATTTGATGCACTTTTTAAGTAGTAGTAATTGTGCATTAAAAGTTCATTATTTTAGGTGTACTTAAGTGTCACGAGGAAAATGCAATTTAGTTTATAACGCATTCAAATGATACCTTTCATAAGCATTACACTTAAAATATATTTTTGTTGTAAACTTTATTGCAGCTTTTTGGTAGATCTGGGGCCGTATGTATAAAGTTTTTCAGAGTAGAATTTTACTCTGAAGTGTGTCAAAATACTAATAATGACTTAAATTTACCTTTACTTCTAGACTTAAGATTACTGCAGAAATGAAGGTAATAATGACTGCGTTTTTTGGTGACTGTAAAGATGCAGCAGTGCACCAACAAAGACTTAGGGTGTACACACACTATGTACAGTTGCCTTGAACTGGGCCGAAGCACACTTGTCCCCCCTCTCGTCTCCCCCGACAGCACTCAGATTGCATTCGCGCCTAAGCACGTTTGCATTATCGATGATGCGCTGTTCAGTTAAAAGCGGGAGGGGATTTCACAGCTTCAATCTACAAGTTGTGTTTGATGCCAATTACTAGATTCTGGATCTTGTACCAAAATGGCTTGGGTCAACACATAATGCTCGGATTCTTTTAGTCTCACTGGGTTATTTGAACAAAATTATGTTCCCCCTGGATGTCATCTAGAACACTTTTTTTCTACTTGGACCAGTTTGGTTTTCTTTTTGAATCCATATTTTAAGGGCTTTAAAACTTTGGTCTTTCTCAAATGGACTTCCCTCTCAAACACGGTCACACACACACACATGAGGTGGAGAAACACTAATTTATTCCCTTAACAAAACAGTGAGGCACAGTCAGTATACTTTAACACCGTAAACTCTCTCAATCCTCTGCTTCACCATCTGCGTGCACCACGCGACTGAGCAGGCACACAGAGAAAAATTTATTTTCTTACTTTAAACATTTAAATGCCAATAAAAACAAAAATCACATAAAATTACATAAAATATATAACTTTAAATAACTTAACTCCTCCAAAGTTAACATATGAACTTCACATTTAACTTGTATCTAAATGTAAATTGCATTAATTTTTGATCACTGAAATAGTGATAAAAAACCCTTTTTGTTTGCATTAATGAGATTATTAGTTGAAGATCTGCCACAACACTATTAAATGACACCATTACTGTAATTTAAACTGATTTACATATTTAAATTCTTAAAACAACAAGCCAATAACCAAAACACACCTTAACAAAACAGTGAGGCACAGTCAGTATACTTTAACACCGGAAACTCTCAATCCTACATAATAAATACAAGTGCAAATTTAAACTCTAAAATCACAATAAACACACCATTTATAGTAAAATATACTCATCACAACGATACACATTACAACAGAAACCCTAAACAGCATTTTAGTATCAAAATATAATGATTGTGACTGCAAAGGGATCATAATTGCAACATTAGAGGAGAGCAAAAAATGCCTCTGCTTCACCATCTGCGTGCACCACGCGACTGAGCGGGGCCACACAGAGGGAAGTTTTAACATTCACCCGGTGTTACACTATTTACAGCCCCACCTACAACAAACATAGGAACTCTCGAAGTGAATAAAACAAAACATTAGGTGTAAGTTTTGCTGAAATTAACTATTACTTGCACATAAAAATAAATAAATCTCTCAAATGAATCGGACACACAATCAATCAATTTGTGCACAATTATGAAAAAGACTCGTATTTGTTTGTTTTTTTCTTTTCACAACACAAAACTGCTTCTTAATGATATTTTATTATGTTGAATAACTTTATAGTATTTATTCATCAGTGAATGGTGTCGTGCTGCTGTGACTTCATCCTTGCAGGCTACTGATAGATTCAGAGGTCAAGGGCAGCCGTTTTGTGTTTCAATCATGTAGTCCTTGATTTACAACACTTAAGTCAGAACTTAAGAATCAGTCTCAAACTCTACTGAAAGTGGCTTTTAGATTCTTTATAAATCTCTCCTACTCTTTAAAAAAAAAAAAACTACTTCCTACTAAGAATTTGACACTTAAGTCAAAGTTTAAGACTACTTATAAGAGCATTTTTAATAAGTTTTGTGCATACGGTACGGCACCTGCTCTTTATTAATTACTTAGGAGTATTAAAGAGAATCAAGTGGACAGTATTTATAAAAAATAAAAAAAAACTTAGTTTATTGACACAGATTTTTTTTATACTGAGTAGCTGAGCTGACGTAGTTTGCATTCAAATTTTAGTTTAATGCATTTTTTTTTTTTTTTTAAATATAGCAACCTAGTGTAAAAAAGCCCATGGCTTTTCTGAGCATTTTATCCTTAACGGTAATCGAAATGTGCATGAATAAGTCTTATTTAGCTTGTTTATATATTGCTTTACATTTTCTCAAATAAAACAAACAAAATATACTCTTTCCACTCAAGTTGTGGTGAAAAAACAACAAAAAAGCTTTACATTCAGACATGCACATACTCCCATTATTTCATACTACTTCCACATGCTACTGCTTCAGGGTCAGCCATTTTAAAGTCTAGGCACCACCTCTTCCTGGAACATACCATTATTGTAGTCCCAACAAATTACATAAACATAACAATTAAACAATCTTACAAAATACACAACATACTGCAAAATAGTTAACCTCGCACTGTAATTCATAAAAACTATAATCCAACATACACATTTTTTCACAGCCCATTTAAAATATCAAAGCCAGTGCGATTACAAATCACCCCCGTGATGTGGTATCACTAGGAATCCATGTTATTATAGATGCATTCGAGATGAACCTCAGCTGCAGCCAGTGATCAAAGAGATTAGCCGAGCGCAGGCGAAGTTGAAAACGGAGCCGTCAATCATTTATTTATTTATTTATAACAAAATATTTACAGTAAAAATAAAAGAATAGTCTCTACAAACTATAGTTCATTTTTTAACAATAATTATGAATAAGGGGAAGCAAGAGCATAATATAAACATACAAATAAACAGACCTATTAAATACAAGGCAATAAGCACACATTTTTGAAGTTTAAACATCCCTCTAGGCTCACACTTCTTGTTTGACTATGCTAAAGGGCTTAACATTTATTTACATTTTTAGCTATTAAATTTTCCAATATATTAGTGTAAAAGCCAAAACAAGGTGTTTTGATTAAACAAATGATGAAGATTATTTTGGATAATGAAAGCATTTTCAAAAAAGCACTTCCAAAAAGATTGAACAAAAAGACATTCCTAAAATAAATGAGCTACACTGGGTGCTTTCACACCTGTGAATCGATTCAGTTGTTCCGAAACAGAGATTATAAATGTTACATTGTTGCTCTTTGCTCTTGGAGCGGTTCGCTTTCACACTGCAAAGTTTCTAATCGGACCAAAAGAGCATAAACAAGTCACGTGCGAGTAAACTCTCCTCACATTGGTCAGAGTGTCAGGGTTTATTTTGCAGCGTCCCGCTCAGCTGTCAGGAGAGGTGGTGAGAGAGGTTTCCGGCACTTTGTGTTAGGATGATTGATTGTTATTACCCTCATAAAAATATTGTGACGGTTTTTTTGTGTGTGTATTGGGCAGTTATGTGCTTTAAACATTTAAATGTGTAAATGTTTAGAAAGAGGGGAAAAGGTTGCTTTTATTTCAAGAAAGGTGTACATTTTCACATGAAAGTTTTTTGACATGTTAAAATCCGACAGTTTGTTTCGTTTTTCTTTCTTTCTTGTTTAGTTCAGTTAAAAAGTGTTAAAACGTATTATTTAAAAAACAGAAAAACAAAACGATGTTAGAATTAAACTGTTAGTAGAGTAAATAATGTTAGTAAGAGTATTTGTTAAAGAAGAAACGGAGATGTATCTTACGGAGACTCGGGGAGCGAAATCCGTGTTTATTCCGTGTCTCTCTCTCCCTCCGGAGAAGAAAAAGCTGTCAAAAAGCGGTTGTGAAAACTCTGTGCGCGCGCGCGCATACATAGACCCTTAACTTACACAGCTAGATTTGAGATAGACTTTAAACAGTTTGAAACGTTTTTTTTTTTTTTTTTAAGTTAAGATAAAGAATTAAATAAAGAAAATAAATGAATAAATTCTCGAAATATAAATGAGTCGAATAGTTTTAAACAAAACGACAGCTTGTAGCCTAAGTACTGCAAGTGAAATGTTTTTAAAATGTAAGTATATGTTAAGAAAACGATGTAAGTTAGGAAAAAAAGATTTAGTTGATCTTACGGAATATCCGGACTTAGATCCTCACTTGTTGCCTGTTAGAGAAGAAATGATGACAAAACTGAGTCTAAGACACTACCCACCAAACTCCGCCTCTGTACCACCCTCAAAATCAAAATCTTATCCGAGAGCAGTGAAAAATGCGACCACTCTCTCCCGATGTCAAATACAGAATGACTAAAACATGAGAAACAATGAGACACACGTAACCCCGCCTCCAACTCCGCCTTTAACCACACCCCCCAGATTCGGCCAGCCAATCACGAAAAGGTAGAAAGGGGGTTGGTTCTAGGTTAAAACCAATGCTGAAAATAAAAATACAAAATGTTTTAAAACAATTTAAACAAATAAATGTTTTTCACAAATATTTGTTTACTAAGTTTTACGAAAATAATAGGCCTATGTCTGAAAATAATCTGATAACTATGATCATTTGAATTTATGTGATAAAAACAATATACTATGATATTGTTATAAGAGATTTGACTGTTTGTATGTTTTTTTATTTATTATTTAAATAAGTATGTGTTATTTCCATTTAACATTGTTATTTGTTTTGATAGAATGAAATATTATTTATTTTGTAAACAGTTTAAAAGTGAATCTCCCTATTCACTCTTAGACGGACATACAGGCAACGCACGCACTTTCTGTTATCAGTCTAATACCAGATTCTCAAAACCTAATTTAAACAGGAATGTTGGGTGTTTTACAACAGGGGGTCCTGCATCTCTAACAAAGATCCATGTGGTAGGGTCAGAAAAAGGTTTGGCACAGAAAGAAAAAAAAAAAACCTCAGTAATAGTAAATTATCTGTGTTTTTTCCTTTTAAATATTTATTTACTGATCTGATACCAAATTCTAAATATAATTTCACCATGAGTAAAAACATTTTCTCATTAGGAATACATAAATTATATTGTTTTAAACATCATTTATTTGTTTGTGTGTTTGTTTTTTGCAAAATAAGTTACTAAGTAAATCTATGTTTGATCAATTCCTGGCTGTGCAAACAAAGTTACAAGCTCACTTTGTCTAATGTAAATACAAACTATGTTACCACTTCACTGAAAATGTGTATTATAAAAGCAAATGCATAAATCTAAGTTAGTAAACAGTTAAACACAGATATAATACATCAATAATTAAACTATTCAATCTCATATAAGTCTAAAACATGAAGACTATGTTTATAAATGTATTCATTAACTTTGACAAAGTAGTCATATCTTTATTTCATTTTTTAGTTAGCATTATTTAAAAAGAACTCTCAACTGTTTTAACTTTGAAAACCCCCACATTCCCCAACATTCACACCCCCCCTCACAGCCCATACCAAATGCGCACACACACACACACAAACACATTTTACTCCAGATACAAGCTGAGGTATTTACAATAGGTGTCTGGCAAATTACAACCCCATCCCCAGAGAACTCTTTTTTTTTTTTTCCACACATCGACAACTTTTTTTTGACTTTGTTTAAACTTTGTATTAAATAAAATTGATGATATTGTTAGAATATAAAACAAAAAGAATTAATAAACTGTTTTAAAAACACATGTTCACGTATGTGTAAACACAACACACACACACACACACACACACACACACACACACACAACACACACACACACATTTTAAAATAATAAAAAATAAATAATCTATAATAATTAAACAAATTCTGTTACGTTTTGAATGTTTTAAATGACCGTGTAAAATTAAATCTAAACTACATTTATAAATCTAATATATATATATATATATATATAAATAATGTATATGTAAGTTTTACATCTTGTAGTGTACTTTATTAACTGAATTTGCATAATCATCAACCCCTGCCGTTTTTACAACGGGGGAAGACAACCTCCAAATCATCATCCTTAAATTGAGCAGAAAATGTTTTAGTTTTTCATACTGCTTTTGTCTTCGACTTTAAAACGCATTGAATCCTTTTTTTCAACTCTGTTGAATTTACTCAACGATGGCTGCCAACTTTGAAAGTAGGTCCACTTTTCTATTTCTATTTTATGTTAATTACATTTAGCATTTTAATTTCATTAAATTACGATTATTCTTTTAATTCATTATTTTTTTTTTCTTTCTAGCTCCAATTGAATTTGATTCCAATCTCGATTTTGGTATCGAATTGGATATGATCCTGGAAACAATTTGTAAGTGGATTCTTTATTTTATTTTATTTTATATATATATTTTTGTCTGTTTTTTAGTTTATGTATAAATTATTATTACATGAATGTTAAATATATTTTGTTTTTCCATTTTATCTTATGGTATTACTAGTTGATGAAGGCCAACTTTTTAGTTGTGATGAGCCAGCAACTACGTCACAGGCTGTAATAGATACAGATTTGGTAGAGGTTGTGGTGGTCAGCGAATCAGCCGCTGAGACGTCAGAGACTTTGTCGCGATCTGTTGCCACACAGACAGAGGACGCGTCTTTTGAATTGAACACGGGCGAGACAACATCTCCGAGGTCTTGACACGCTGACGGGTCAACCACTGGATATGGTCTTGGCCAGAATAAGAAAATACTTTCAAAACCTGACAACGATTCTGACGAAGAGAAAGGTATGTATTAAACATTCATTATGATTTATCATTTTATGATTGTATCATACGATAGGTAATTTATATATTTTTTTCTTTTAGAACAAAATTACGAATCCAAAGGAGCGGATCTCTGGCATGAGAATGAAGAGAATGTGATAGAAGGAGCATATGATGAAGAGTCTTGTGATATTGAAAAACACGTACCATCAGAAATTTTAGATTTATTTAGACCGAGAGATCTAGCACATTTGAACTATGAAATTATGTGCCGGGCAAACCGTAACTTCGAACAAGTTTTACGATTGAATTCAGCAGCGCTGACCTTCGAAGAAACCACTGATGCTGTGAGAACTGGTCAGGATCTGGTTATAAACATTTTACAGAGTGTTGTGAACTCCCAACATCAGAATGCAGAAGTTCTAGCACAGAGCGCCTTATTTTGGAGGAGCTGTCA